>NW_028270181.1:35581552-35684052 GCF_037043375.1 Chiloscyllium plagiosum | reverse complement strand
GCCTTCGAAAGCGCGCCGGACCCCGCGTTCAGGCTGATTTTCATGCATTTCCAACGTTGGCAAGTGGTCCAATTCGTGATGGGAGCGAACTTGACTGCTCATGCTGACTTTGAGACTTCTAAGCCGGTTAGCTCAGCCGGGTTTGACCCGGCAGTTCTGCCGACAGACTCGTCGTCGAGTGCGGACCGGCCCCGTGTTCAGGCCGACTTTCATGCATTTCCAACGTTGGCAAGTGGTCCAAACTGAGAAGGGAGCGAACTTGATTGCTCATACCGACTTTGAGACCTCTAAGCTGGGTAGCCCGGTCAGATTTGACCCTGCGGTTCTGCCGACGGTCTCGCCTTCGAGGGCAGATGCTGCCCCGTGTTCAGTCCGAATTTCATGCATTTCCAACGTTGGCAAGTGGTCCACATTGTGATGGGAGCGAACTTGACTGCTCATACCGACTTTGAGACTTCGGGGCCGGGTAGACCGGTTGGATTTGACCGGGCGGTTCTGCCGTCGGTCTCGCCTTCGAGGGCGGGCCGACCCCCATGTTCAGGCCGAGTTTCATGCATTTCCAATGTTGGCAAGTGGTCCAAATTGTGATGGGAGCGACCTTGACTGCTCATACCGACTTTGAGACTTCAAAGCTGTGTAGCTCAGCCGGGTTTGACCCGGCAGTTCTGCCGACGGTCTCGCCTTCGAGGGCGGACCGGCCCCCGTGTTCAGGCCGAGTTTCATGCATTTCCAGCGGTTGCAAGTGGTCCAAACTGTGATGGGAGCGAACGTGACTGCTCATACCGACTTTGAGACTTCGGGGCCGGGTAGCCCGGTCGATTTGACCCGGCGGTTCTGCCGATGGTCTCGCCTTCGAGGGCGGACCGGCCCCCGTGTTCAGGCCAAGTTTCATGCATTTCCAACGGTGGCAAGTGGCCCAAACTGCGAAGGGAGCGAACTTGACTGCTCATACCGAATTTGAGACTTATAAGCCGGGTAGCTCAGCCGGGTTTGACCCGGCGGTTCTGCCGACAGTCTCGCCTTCGGGAGCGGACGCTGCCCCGCGTTCAGGCCAATTTTCATGCATTTCCAACGTTGGCAAGTGGTCCACATTGTGATGGGAGCGAACTTGACTGCTCATACCGACGTTGAGTGCTCGGGGCCGGCTAGCGCAGCCAGATATCACCTGGCGGTTCTGCCGACGGTTTCGCCTTCGAGGGCGGATGCTGCCCCGTGTTCAGGCCGAGTTTCATGCATTTCCAACGTTGGCAAGTGGTCCAACTTATGATGGGAGCGAATGTGACTGCTCATACCGACTTTGAGACTTCTAAGCTGGGTAGCTCAGCCGGGTTTGACCCGGCGGTTCTGCCGACGGTCTAGCCTTCGAGGGCGGACCGGCCCCCGCGTTCTGTCCGACTTTCATGCATTTCCAGCGGTGGCAAGTGGTACAAACTGAGAAGGGAGCGAACTTGACTACTCATACCGACTTTGAGACTTCGGGGCCGGGTAGCGCAGCCGGATTTGACCCGGCGGTTCTGCCGACGGTCTCGCCTTCGAGAGCGGACGGGCCCCCATGTTCAGGCCGATTTTCATGCATTTTGAGCGTTGGCAAGTGGTCCAAATTGTGATGGGAGCGAACTTGACTGCTCATACCGACTTTGAGTGCTCGGGGCCGGGGATCTCAGCCGGGTTTAACCCGGCGGTTCTGCCGGGGTCTCGCCTTCGAGGGCGGACCGGCCCCCGTGTTCAGGCCGATGTTCGTGCATTTCCAACGTTGGCAAGTGGTCCAAACTGTGATAGGAGCTAACTTGACTGCTCATACCGACTTTGAGACTTCTAAGCCGGGTAGTCCGGCCGGGTTTGACCGGGCGATGCTGCCGACGGTCTCGCCTTCGAGTTTGACGCATTTCCCACGGTGGGAAATCAGTAACCAGAAAAACTTGAAAAAATGCCCAAAAAGAAGAAATCAGTAACCAGCAAAACTTAGACAAATGCCCGAAAATGAGAAATCAGTAACTAGAAAAACGTTTGAAAATGAGAAATGAGTAACCAGTGACACTTAGAATTTTTTTGGGTCAGTACAAATTAGTAACCAGCGACACTTGGTGGCGACAGACGGGAACTGGTGGCAATGGATGGGGTCGGCGGTGACGGATGAGGTCCGGTAGCAACGGATGGGGACCGGTGGAGATAGGTGGGGACCGGGTGGCGACGGACGGGGCCGGGTGGCGACAGGAGACGACTGTTGGAGACAGGTGGGGCCTGGTGGCGACAGATGGGTCCTAGTGGAGATTCGTGGGGCCTGGTGGAACCCGGTGGAGACAGGTGGGTCCTGGTGGTGAAAGGTGGGGACTGGTGAGGCCTGGTGGCGACAGGCGGGGACCGGTGGCGACAGATGGGGACCAGTGGCGACGGACGGGGACCGGTGGCGACGGACGGGGACCGGTGGTGGCGACTGTTGGCGACGGATGGGGCCTGGTGGCGACAGATGGGGCCCGGTGGAGACAGGTGGAGACCCGATGACGACTGATGGGGACCGGTTCAGACGGAGGGTGCCTGGTGGCGACGGAGCAGGCCTGCGGTGACGGAGGGGGCCCTCATCTGTCACCAGATTTGGTCGAGACAGATGGGGCCTGGTGGCGACAGATGGGGCCTGGTGGGGACAGGTGCAGACAGATGGGGACTGTTGGCAACAGATGGGGACCGGTGGCGACGGATGGGGACGGGTGGAGACACGTGGCAACAAATGGGCACCTGTGGCGACAGGTGGGGACCGGTGGCGACAGGTGGGGACAGGTGGGACCCGGTGGAGACAGGTAGGTCGTGGTGGCGACAAGTGGGGCCTGGTTGGGCCTGGTGGCGACAGATGGGGCCCGGTGGCGACATGTGGGGCCCGGTGGCGACATGTGGGGCCCGGTGGCGACAGGCGGAGACCGGTGGTGATAGTTGGTGACTGACAGGGACTGGTGGCGACAGAGGTGGACTGGTGGGTCGTGGTGGTGTCAGATGGGGTGTGGTTGGGCCTGCTGGTGACAGATGAGGCCGGTGGCGACAGATGGAGTTCCTAGGCGACAGATGGGGACTGGTGGTGATTGTTGGGGACTGGTGGAGACAGATGGGGACCCGATGACGACTGATGGGCATTGGTGCCGACGGATGGGGCCAGGTGGCGACGGACGGGGCCCGGTGGAGACGGACGGGGCCCGGTGGAGACAGGTGGGGACTGATGGGTCCTGGTGGCGACAGGCGGGGACCGGTGGCAGATGGGGACCGGTGGCGACAGATGGGGACTGATGGGGTCTGGTGGCGACTGGTGGGGACCGGTGTTAGATGGGGACTGATGGCGACGGACGCGGCCTGTTGGCGACGGACGGGGCCTGGCGGCGACTGGTGGAGACAGGTGGGGCCAGGTGGTGACAGTTGGGGCCTGGTTGGGCCTGATCGTGACAGATGGGACCTGCTGCCGATAGATGGGGACCGTTGGGGACTGGTGGAGATAGATGGGGACTGCTGGCAACAGTTGGGGACCGGTGGCGACGGATGGGGTCCGGTGGAGACAGGTGGGGCCTGGTGGCAAATGGTGGGGACCGGTGGGACCAGGTGGTGACAGATGGGTCGTGGTGGTGACTGGTGGGGTGTGGTTGGACCTGGTGGCGACAGATGGGGCCCGGTGGCGACTGATGGGGACTGGTGGAACAGATTGAGACCCGATGGCGACTGATGGGGACCGGTGCCGACGGACGGGGCCTGGTGGCGACGGACGGGGCCTGGTGGCGACGGACGGGGCCTGGTGGCGACGGATGGGGCCTGGTTGGACTTGGTCGTGAAAGATGGGGCCTGGTGGCGACAGATGGGGCCCGGTGGCGACGGATAGGGACCAGTGGCAACGGATGGGGATTGGTGGGTCCTGGTGGTGACAGGTGGGTCCTGGTGACGACAGTTGGGTCCTGGTGGGGCGGGATGGGGCCTGGTGGAGACAGGTGGGGCATGGTGGCGACAAATGGGGACTGGTGGCGACAGGTGGGTCCTGGAGACAGGTGGGGACCGGTGGCGACAGGTGTGGACCGGTGGGACCCGGTGGAGACAGGTGGGTCGTGGTGGCGACAAGTGGGGCCTGGTTGGGCCTGGTGGCGAAAGATGGGGACCGGTGGAGACAGGTGGGGCCCGGTGGCGACATGTGGAGACAGGTGGAGACTGGTGGAAATAGTTGGGGACTGATGGGGACTTGTGGTGACAGATGGGGCCCGGTGGCGACAGGTGGGGACCGGTGGCGACAGATGGGGACTGGATGTGATAGTTGGCGACTGGTGGCAACAGGTTGGACCTGGTGGTGATAGTTGGGGGCTGATGAGGACTGGTGGCGACAGATGGGGACCGGTGAGATCCGGTGGAGACAGGTGGGTCCTGGTGGCGACAGGTGGGTCGTGGTGGCGACAGGTGGGGCCCGGTGGCGACAGGTGGGGACCGGTGGCGACAGATGGGGACTGATGGGGCCCGGTGGCGACAGATGGGGATGTTGGCGACAGATGGGGACCGGTGGTGATAGTTGGGGACTGATGGGGCCCGGTGGCGACAGATGAGGACCGGTGGCGACAGATGGGGACCCGATGACGACTAATGGGGACCGGTGGCATCTCATGGGGACTGGTGCCGACGGATGGGGCCAGGTGGCGACCGACGGGGCCTGGTGGCGACAGGAGACGACTGGTGATGACAGGTGGGGCATGGTGGCAACAGATGGGGCCTGGTTGGAACTGGTTGTGACAGATGGGGACTGGTGGAGACAGATGGGGACTGCTGGCAACAGATGGGGCCGGTGGCGACGGATGGGGACCGGTGGCGATAATTGGAGACTGGTGGAGACAGGTGGTGACAGGAGGGTCCTAATGGCGACAGGTGGGTCCTAGTTGGGCCAGTTGGCGACTGATGGGGCCTGGTGGTGACGGATGGGGCCAGGTGGGGACTGGTGGAGACAGGTGGGGCATGGTGGTGACAAATGGTGACCTGTGGCGACTGATGGGGCCTGGTGGAGACAGGTGGGGCCTGGTGGAGACAGGTGGGGCCTGGTGGAGGCAGGTGGGGCCTGGTGGAGCGGGATGGGGCCTGGTGGGGACTGGTGGAGACAGGTGGGGCATGGTGGCGACAAATGGGGACTGGTGGCGACAGGTGGGGCCTGGTTGGGCCTGGTGGCGACAGATGGGGCCCGGTGGCGACATGTGGGGCCCGGTGGCGACATGTGGGTCCCGGTGGCGACAGGCGGAGACCGGTGGTGATAGTTGGTGACTGACAGGGACTGGTGGCGACAGAGGTGGACTGGTGGGTCGTGGTGGTGTCAGATGGGGTGTGGTTGGGCCTGCTGGTGACAGATGAGGCCGGTGGCGACAGATGGAGTTCCTAGGCGACAGATGGGGACTGGTGGTGATTGTTGGGGACTGGTGGAGACAGATGGGGACCCGATGACGACTGATGGGCATTGGTGCCGACGGATGGGGCCAGGTGGCGACGGACGGGGCCCGGTGGAGACGGACGGGGCCCGGTGGAGACAGGTGGGGACTGATGGGTCCTGGTGGCGACAGGCGGGGACCGGTGGCAGATGGGGACCGGTGGCGACAGATGGGGACTGATGGGGTCTGGTGGCGACTGATGGGGACCGGTGTTAGATGGGGACTGATGGCGACGGTCGCGGCCTGTTGGCGACGGACGGGGCCTGGCGGCGACTGGTGGAGACAGGTGGGGCCAGGTGGTGACAGTTGGGGCCTGGTTGGGCCTGATCGTGACAGATGGGACCTGCTGCCGATAGATGGGGACCGTTGGGGACTGGTGGAGATAGATGGGGACTGCTGGCAACAGTTGGGGACCGGTGGCGACGGATGGGGTCCGGTGGAGACAGGTGGGGCCTGGTGGCAAATGGTGGGGACCGGTGGGACCAGGTGGTGACAGATGGGTCGTGGTGGTGACTGGTGGGGTGTGGTTGGACCTGGTGGCGACAGATGGGGCCCGGTGGCGACTGATGGGGACTGGTGGAACAGATTGAGACCCGATGGCGACTGATGGGGACCGGTGCCGACGGACGGGGCCTGGTGGCGACGGACGGGGCCTGGTGGCGACGGACGGGGCCTGGTGGCGACGGATGGGGCCTGGTTGGACTTGGTCGTGAAAGATGGGGCCTGGTGGCGACAGATGGGGCCCGGTGGCGACGGATAGGGACCAGTGGCAACGGATGGGGATTGGTGGGTCCTGGTGGTGACAGGTGGGTCCTGGTGACGACAGTTGGGTCCTGGTGGGGCGGGATGGGGCCTGGTGGAGACAGGTGGGGCATGGTGGCGACAAATGGGGACTGGTGGCGACAGGTGGGTCCTGGAGACAGGTGGGGACCGGTGGCGACAGGTGTGGACCGGTGGGACCCGGTGGAGACAGGTGGGTCGTGGTGGCGACAAGTGGGGCCTGGTTGGGCCTGGTGGCGAAAGATGGGGACCGGTGGAGACAGGTGGGGCCCGGTGGCGACATGTGGAGACAGGTGGAGACTGGTGGAAATAGTTGGGGACTGATGGGGACTTGTGGTGACAGATGGGGCCCGGTGGCGACAGGTGGGGACCGGTGGCGACAGATGGGGACTGGATGTGATAGTTGGCGACTGGTGGCAACAGGTTGGACCTGGTGGTGATAGTTGGGGGCTGATGAGGACTGGTGGCGACAGATGGGGACCGGTGAGATCCGGTGGAGACAGGTGGGTCCTGGTGGCGACAGGTGGGTCGTGGTGGCGACAGGTGGGGCCCGGTGGCGACAGGTGGGGACCGGTGGCGACAGATGGGGACTGATGGGGCCCGGTGGCGACAGATGGGGATGTTGGCGACAGATGGGGACCGGTGGTGATAGTTGGGGACTGATGGGGCCCGGTGGCGACAGATGAGGACCGGTGGCGACAGATGGGGACCCGATGACGACTAATGGGGACCGGTGGCATCTCATGGGGACTGGTGCCGACGGATGGGGCCAGGTGGCGACCGACGGGGCCTGGTGGCGACAGGAGACGACTGGTGATGACAGGTGGGGCATGGTGGCAACAGATGGGGCCTGGTTGGAACTGGTTGTGACAGATGGGGACTGGTGGAGACAGATGGGGACTGCTGGCAACAGATGGGGCCGGTGGCGACGGATGGGGACCGGTGGCGATAATTGGAGACTGGTGGAGACAGGTGGTGACAGGAGGGTCCTAATGGCGACAGGTGGGTCCTAGTTGGGCCAGTTGGCGACTGATGGGGCCTGGTGGTGACGGATGGGGCCAGGTGGGGACTGGTGGAGACAGGTGGGGCATGGTGGTGACAAATGGTGACCTGTGGCGACTGATGGGGCCTGGTGGAGACAGGTGGGGCCTGGTGGAGACAGGTGGGGCCTGGTGGAGGCAGGTGGGGCCTGGTGGAGCGGGATGGGGCCTGGTGGGGACTGGTGGAGACAGGTGGGGCATGGTGGCGACAAATGGGGACTGGTGGCGACAGGTGGGTCCTGGAGACAGGTGGGGACCGGTGGCGACAGGTGTGGGCCGGTGGGACCCGGTGGAGACAGGTGGGTCGTGGTGGCGACAAGTGGGGCCTGGTGGCGAAAGATGGGGACCGGTGGAGACAGGTGGGGCCCGGTGGAGACATGTGGAGACAGGTGGCGACAGGTGGAGACCGGTGGTGATAGTTGGGGACTGATGGGGACTTGTGGTGACAGGTGGAGACCGGTGGGGACCGGTGGAGACCGGTGGGGACCGGTGGGGTGTGGTGGCGACTGGTGGGTCCTGGTGGCGACAGGTGGGTTCTGGTGGAGACAGGTGGGTCGTGGTGGCGACAGGTGGGTCGTGGTTGGGCCTGGTGGTGACAGATGGGGGCCCGGTGGTGACAGATGAGGGCCCGGTGGCGACAGATGGGGGCCCGGTGGCGACAGATGGGGGCCCGGTGGCGACAGATGGGGCGTGGTTGGGACCGGTGGCGACAGATGGGGCGTGGTTGGGACCGGTGGCGACAGATGGGGACCAGTGGTGACAGATGGGGTGTGCTGGCGACGAATGCGGCCTGGTGGGACCCGGTGGAGACAGGTGGGTACTGGTGGCGACAGATGGGGCCTGGTTGGGCCTGGTGGCGACAGATTGGGCGTGGTTGGGCCTGGTGGTGACAGATGGGGCCCGGTAGCGACAGATGGGGTGTGGTTGTGCCTGGTGGTGACAGATGGGGACCGGTGGCGACGGATGGGCTGTGCTGGCGACGAATGAGGCCTGGTGGGACCCGGTGGAGACAGGTGGGTACTGGTGGCGACAGATGGGTATCGGTGGCGATAGTTGTGGACTGACGGGGCCTAGTGGCGACGGACGGGGCCTAGTGGCGACAGATGGGGCCCGGTGGCGACGGATGGAGAGTTCTGGCGACGGATGTGGTGTGGTTGGGACTGGTGGGGACAGGTGGGGACTGGTGGAGACCGGTGGCGTCTGATGGGGACTGGTGGCGACCGACGGGGCCTAGTGGCGACAGGAGACGACTGGTGATGACAGGTGGGGCCTGGTGGTGACAGATGGGGCCTGGTTGGAACTGGTCGTGACAGATGGGGCCTGGTAGGGACTGGTGGAGACAGATCGGGACTGCTGGCAACAGATGGGGACCGGTGGCGAGGGATGGGGACCGGTGGCGATAGTTGGGGATTGGTGGAGACAGGTGGGTCCTGGTTGTGCCTGGTGGCGACGGATGGGGCCCGGTGGGGACTGGTGGAGACAGGTGGGGCATGGTGGCGACAAATGGTGACCTGTGGCAACTGATGGGGACCGGTGGCAACTGATGGGGACCGGTGGCGACAGATGGGGCCTGGTGGAGACAGGTGGGTACTGGTGGAGACAGGTGGGTACTGGTGGAGACAGGTGGGTACTGGTGGAGACAGGTGGGTACTGGTTGGGCCTGGTGGCGACGGATAGGGCCCGGTGGAGACAGGTGGGTGCTGGTAGCGACAGGTGGGGCGTGGTGGCAACTGGTGGGGACCGGTGGTGACAGGTGGAACCCGGTGTAGACAGGTGGGTCCTGGTGGCGACGGGTGGGGACCGGTGGCGACGGGTGGGGACCGGAGGCGACGGGTGGGGACCGGTGGCGACGGGTGGGGACCGGTGGAACCTGGTGTAGACAGGTGGGTCCTGGTGGCGACAGATGGGGCGTGGTTGGGCCTGGTGGTGACAGATGGGACCCGGTGGCGACAGATGGGGCCTGGTGGCGACAGATGGGCACCCGTGGCGACAGATGTGCACCCGTGGCGACAGATGGGGCGTGGTTGGGCCTGGTGGCAACAGATGGGGACCGTTGGCGACTTATGGGGACCGGTGGTGACAGATGGGGCCTGGTGGTGACAGATGGGGTGTGCTGGCAACGAATGCTGCCTGGTGGGACCCGGTGGCGACAGATGGGGCCCGGTGGAGACAGATGGGTATTGGTGGTGATAGTTGAGGACTGATGGGGCCTGGTGGCGACGGATGGGTCCTGGTTGGACTTGGTCGTGACAAGATGGGGCCTGGTGGGGACTGGTGGACACAGATGGGGACTGCTGGCAACGGATGGCGACCGGTGACGACGGATGGCGACAGGCGGGGACCGGGGCAGATGGGGACCGGTGGCGACAGGCGGGGACCGGGGCAGATGGGGACTGGTGGAGACAGATGGGGACTGGATGTGATAGTTGGCAACTGGTGGCAACAGGTGGGGCCCGGTGGTGATAGTTGGGGACTGATGGGGTCTGGTAGCGACAGATGGGGACCGGTGGGACCCGGTGGAGACAGATGGGTCGTGGTGGCGACAGGTGGGTCCTGGTTGGGACTGGTGGCGACGGATGGGGCCCGGTGGTGACTGGTGGAGACAGATGGGGCATGGTGGCGACAAATGGTGACCGGTGGCGACAGGTGGGGACCGGTGGCGACAGGTGGGGACCGGTGGCGATAGGTGGGGACCGGTGGCGATAGGTGGGGACCGGTGGCGTCAGGTGGGGACTGGATGTGATAGTTGGCAACGTGTGGCAACAGGTGGGGCCCGGTGGTGATAGTTGGGGACTGATGGGGTCTGGTGGCGACAGATGGGGACCGGTGGGACCCGGTGGAGACAGATGGGTCGTGGTGGCGACAGGTGGGTCCTGGTTGGGCCTGGTGGTGACGGATGGGGCCCGGTGGCGACAGATGGGGCCTGGTGGCGACAGATGGGGCCTGGTGGCGACAGATGGGGCCTGGTGGCGACAAATGGGGACTGGTGGCGACAGGTGGGGCCTGGTTGGGCCTGGTGGCGACAGATGGGGCCCGGTGGCGACATGTGGGGCCCGGTGGCGACATGTGGGTCCCGGTGGCGACAGGCGGAGACCGGTGGTGATAGTTGGTGACTGACAGGGACTGGTGGCGACAGAGGTGGACTGGTGGGTCGTGGTGGTGTCAGATGGGGTGTGGTTGGGCCTGCTGGTGACAGATGAGGCCGGTGGCGACAGATGGAGTTCCTAGGCGACAGATGGGGACTGGTGGTGATTGTTGGGGACTGGTGGAGACAGATGGGGACCCGATGACGACTGATGGGCATTGGTGCCGACGGATGGGGCCAGGTGGCGACGGACGGGGCCCGGTGGAGACGGACGGGGCCCGGTGGAGACAGGTGGGGACTGATGGGTCCTGGTGGCGACAGGCGGGGACCGGTGGCAGATGGGGACCGGTGGCGACAGATGGGGACTGATGGGGTCTGGTGGCGACTGATGGGGACCGGTGTTAGATGGGGACTGATGGCGACGGTCGCGGCCTGTTGGCGACGGACGGGGCCTGGCGGCGACTGGTGGAGACAGGTGGGGCCAGGTGGTGACAGTTGGGGCCTGGTTGGGCCTGATCGTGACAGATGGGACCTGCTGCCGATAGATGGGGACCGTTGGGGACTGGTGGAGATAGATGGGGACTGCTGGCAACAGTTGGGGACCGGTGGCGACGGATGGGGTCCGGTGGAGACAGGTGGGGCCTGGTGGCAAATGGTGGGGACCGGTGGGACCAGGTGGTGACAGATGGGTCGTGGTGGTGACTGGTGGGGTGTGGTTGGACCTGGTGGCGACAGATGGGGCCCGGTGGCGACTGATGGGGACTGGTGGAACAGATTGAGACCCGATGGCGACTGATGGGGACCGGTGCCGACGGACGGGGCCTGGTGGCGACGGACGGGGCCTGGTGGCGACGGACGGGGCCTGGTGGCGACGGATGGGGCCTGGTTGGACTTGGTCGTGAAAGATGGGGCCTGGTGGCGACAGATGGGGCCCGGTGGCGACGGATAGGGACCAGTGGCAACGGATGGGGATTGGTGGGTCCTGGTGGTGACAGGTGGGTCCTGGTGACGACAGTTGGGTCCTGGTGGGGCGGGATGGGGCCTGGTGGAGACAGGTGGGGCATGGTGGCGACAAATGGGGACTGGTGGCGACAGGTGGGTCCTGGAGACAGGTGGGGACCGGTGGCGACAGGTGTGGACCGGTGGGACCCGGTGGAGACAGGTGGGTCGTGGTGGCGACAAGTGGGGCCTGGTTGGGCCTGGTGGCGAAAGATGGGGACCGGTGGAGACAGGTGGGGCCCGGTGGCGACATGTGGAGACAGGTGGAGACTGGTGGAAATAGTTGGGGACTGATGGGGACTTGTGGTGACAGATGGGGCCCGGTGGCGACAGGTGGGGACCGGTGGCGACAGATGGGGACTGGATGTGATAGTTGGCGACTGGTGGCAACAGGTTGGACCTGGTGGTGATAGTTGGGGGCTGATGAGGACTGGTGGCGACAGATGGGGACCGGTGAGATCCGGTGGAGACAGGTGGGTCCTGGTGGCGACAGGTGGGTCGTGGTGGCGACAGGTGGGGCCCGGTGGCGACAGGTGGGGACCGGTGGCGACAGATGGGGACTGATGGGGCCCGGTGGCGACAGATGGGGATGTTGGCGACAGATGGGGACCGGTGGTGATAGTTGGGGACTGATGGGGCCCGGTGGCGACAGATGAGGACCGGTGGCGACAGATGGGGACCCGATGACGACTAATGGGGACCGGTGGCATCTCATGGGGACTGGTGCCGACGGATGGGGCCAGGTGGCGACCGACGGGGCCTGGTGGCGACAGGAGACGACTGGTGATGACAGGTGGGGCATGGTGGCAACAGATGGGGCCTGGTTGGAACTGGTTGTGACAGATGGGGACTGGTGGAGACAGATGGGGACTGCTGGCAACAGATGGGGCCGGTGGCGACGGATGGGGACCGGTGGCGATAATTGGAGACTGGTGGAGACAGGTGGTGACAGGAGGGTCCTAATGGCGACAGGTGGGTCCTAGTTGGGCCAGTTGGCGACTGATGGGGCCTGGTGGTGACGGATGGGGCCAGGTGGGGACTGGTGGAGACAGGTGGGGCATGGTGGTGACAAATGGTGACCTGTGGCGACTGATGGGGCCTGGTGGAGACAGGTGGGGCCTGGTGGAGACAGGTGGGGCCTGGTGGAGGCAGGTGGGGCCTGGTGGAGCGGGATGGGGCCTGGTGGGGACTGGTGGAGACAGGTGGGGCATGGTGGCGACAAATGGGGACTGGTGGCGACAGGTGGGTCCTGGAGACAGGTGGGGACCGGTGGCGACAGGTGTGGGCCGGTGGGACCCGGTGGAGACAGGTGGGTCGTGGTGGCGACAAGTGGGGCCTGGTGGCGAAAGATGGGGACCGGTGGAGACAGGTGGGGCCCGGTGGAGACATGTGGAGACAGGTGGCGACAGGTGGAGACCGGTGGTGATAGTTGGGGACTGATGGGGACTTGTGGTGACAGGTGGAGACCGGTGGGGACCGGTGGAGACCGGTGGGGACCGGTGGGGTGTGGTGGCGACTGGTGGGTCCTGGTGGCGACAGGTGGGTTCTGGTGGAGACAGGTGGGTCGTGGTGGCGACAGGTGGGTCGTGGTTGGGCCTGGTGGTGACAGATGGGGGCCCGGTGGTGACAGATGAGGGCCCGGTGGCGACAGATGGGGGCCCGGTGGCGACAGATGGGGGCCCGGTGGCGACAGATGGGGCGTGGTTGGGACCGGTGGCGACAGATGGGGCGTGGTTGGGACCGGTGGCGACAGATGGGGACCAGTGGTGACAGATGGGGTGTGCTGGCGACGAATGCGGCCTGGTGGGACCCGGTGGAGACAGGTGGGTACTGGTGGCGACAGATGGGGCCTGGTTGGGCCTGGTGGCGACAGATTGGGCGTGGTTGGGCCTGGTGGTGACAGATGGGGCCCGGTAGCGACAGATGGGGTGTGGTTGTGCCTGGTGGTGACAGATGGGGACCGGTGGCGACGGATGGGCTGTGCTGGCGACGAATGAGGCCTGGTGGGACCCGGTGGAGACAGGTGGGTACTGGTGGCGACAGATGGGTATCGGTGGCGATAGTTGTGGACTGACGGGGCCTAGTGGCGACGGACGGGGCCTAGTGGCGACAGATGGGGCCCGGTGGCGACGGATGGAGAGTTCTGGCGACGGATGTGGTGTGGTTGGGACTGGTGGGGACAGGTGGGGACTGGTGGAGACCGGTGGCGTCTGATGGGGACTGGTGGCGACCGACGGGGCCTAGTGGCGACAGGAGACGACTGGTGATGACAGGTGGGGCCTGGTGGTGACAGATGGGGCCTGGTTGGAACTGGTCGTGACAGATGGGGCCTGGTAGGGACTGGTGGAGACAGATCGGGACTGCTGGCAACAGATGGGGACCGGTGGCGAGGGATGGGGACCGGTGGCGATAGTTGGGGATTGGTGGAGACAGGTGGGTCCTGGTTGTGCCTGGTGGCGACGGATGGGGCCCGGTGGGGACTGGTGGAGACAGGTGGGGCATGGTGGCGACAAATGGTGACCTGTGGCAACTGATGGGGACCGGTGGCAACTGATGGGGACCGGTGGCGACAGATGGGGCCTGGTGGAGACAGGTGGGTACTGGTGGAGACAGGTGGGTACTGGTGGAGACAGGTGGGTACTGGTGGAGACAGGTGGGTACTGGTTGGGCCTGGTGGCGACGGATAGGGCCCGGTGGAGACAGGTGGGTGCTGGTAGCGACAGGTGGGGCGTGGTGGCAACTGGTGGGGACCGGTGGTGACAGGTGGAACCCGGTGTAGACAGGTGGGTCCTGGTGGCGACGGGTGGGGACCGGTGGCGACGGGTGGGGACCGGAGGCGACGGGTGGGGACCGGTGGCGACGGGTGGGGACCGGTGGAACCTGGTGTAGACAGGTGGGTCCTGGTGGCGACAGATGGGGCGTGGTTGGGCCTGGTGGTGACAGATGGGACCCGGTGGCGACAGATGGGGCCTGGTGGCGACAGATGGGCACCCGTGGCGACAGATGTGCACCCGTGGCGACAGATGGGGCGTGGTTGGGCCTGGTGGCAACAGATGGGGACCGTTGGCGACTTATGGGGACCGGTGGTGACAGATGGGGCCTGGTGGTGACAGATGGGGTGTGCTGGCAACGAATGCTGCCTGGTGGGACCCGGTGGCGACAGATGGGGCCCGGTGGAGACAGATGGGTATTGGTGGTGATAGTTGAGGACTGATGGGGCCTGGTGGCGACGGATGGGTCCTGGTTGGACTTGGTCGTGACAAGATGGGGCCTGGTGGGGACTGGTGGACACAGATGGGGACTGCTGGCAACGGATGGCGACCGGTGACGACGGATGGCGACAGGCGGGGACCGGGGCAGATGGGGACCGGTGGCGACAGGCGGGGACCGGGGCAGATGGGGACTGGTGGAGACAGATGGGGACTGGATGTGATAGTTGGCAACTGGTGGCAACAGGTGGGGCCCGGTGGTGATAGTTGGGGACTGATGGGGTCTGGTAGCGACAGATGGGGACCGGTGGGACCCGGTGGAGACAGATGGGTCGTGGTGGCGACAGGTGGGTCCTGGTTGGGACTGGTGGCGACGGATGGGGCCCGGTGGTGACTGGTGGAGACAGATGGGGCATGGTGGCGACAAATGGTGACCGGTGGCGACAGGTGGGGACCGGTGGCGACAGGTGGGGACCGGTGGCGATAGGTGGGGACCGGTGGCGATAGGTGGGGACCGGTGGCGTCAGGTGGGGACTGGATGTGATAGTTGGCAACGTGTGGCAACAGGTGGGGCCCGGTGGTGATAGTTGGGGACTGATGGGGTCTGGTGGCGACAGATGGGGACCGGTGGGACCCGGTGGAGACAGATGGGTCGTGGTGGCGACAGGTGGGTCCTGGTTGGGCCTGGTGGTGACGGATGGGGCCCGGTGGCGACAGATGGGGCCTGGTGGCGACAGATGGGGCCTGGTGGCGACAGATGGGGCCTGGTGGCGACAGGTGGGTCCTGTTTGGATTTGGTCATGACAGATGTGGCCTGGTGGTGACAGATGGGGCCCGGTGGGGACAGGTGCAGACAGATGGGGACTGTTGGCAACAGATGGGAACGGTGGCGACGGATGCGGACCGGTGGTGACGGATGGGGACTGGTGGAGACAGGTGGCGACAAATGGGCACCGGTGGCGACAGGTGGGGACCGGTGGCGACAGGTGGGGACCGGTGGGACCCGGTGGAGACAGGCAGGGACCGGTGGCGACGGATGGGGACCGGTGGCGACGGGTGGGGACCGGTGGCGACGGGTGGGGACCGGTGGCGACGGGTGGGGACCGGTGGCGACGGGTGGGGCCCGGTGGCGACGGGTGGGGCCCGGTGGCGACGGGTGGGGCCCAGTGGCGACGGGTGGGGCCCAGTGGAGACAGGTGGAGACCGGTGGAGACAGAGGTGGACTGGTGGGTCGTGGTGGCGACAGGTGGGCCGTGGTGGTGTCAGATGGGATGTAGTTGGGCCTGCTGGTGACAGATGGGTTCCGATGGCGACAGAAGGAGCCCGGTGGCAACAGATGGGGATCGTTGGCGACAGATGGGGACTGGTGGTGATAGTTGGGGACTGGTGGAGACAGATGGGGACCCGATGACGACTGATGGGCATCGGTGCCGACGGACGGGGCCAGGTGGTGACGGACGGGGCCTGGTGGTGACGGGTGGGGCCTGGTGGCGACAAGAGACGTCTGTTGATGACAGGTGGGACCTGGAGGCGACAGATGGGGCCTGGTTGGAACTGGCCGTGACAGATGGGGCCTGGTGGAGACAGATGGGGACTGCTGGCAACAGATGGGGACCGGTGGCGACGGATGGGGACCGGTGGCGACGGATGGGGACCGGTGGCGACGGATGGGGACCGGTGGCGACGGATGGGGACCGGTGGCGACAGGTGGGGCCCGGTGGCGACAGGTGGGGCCCGGTGGCGACAGGTGGGGCCCGGTGGCGACAGGTGGGGACAGGCGGGGACCAGTGGCAGATGGGGACCGGTGGCGACAGATGGGGACTGATGGGGTCTGGTGGCGACCGGCGGCAGATGGGGACTGGTGGCGACGGATGGGACCTGATGGCGACGGACGCGGCCTGGCGTTGACGGACGGGGCCTGGCGGCGACGGACGTGGCCTGGCGGCAACAGGAGACGACTGTTGATGACAGGTGGGGCTTGGTTGGAACTGGTCGTAACAGATGGGGCCTGGTGGTGACAGATGTGGCCCGGTAGGGACTGGTGGCGACAGATGGGGACTGGTGGACACAGGTGTGTCCTGGTTGGGCCTGGTGCGCCTGATGGGACCTGGTGGTGACAGGTGGGTCCTGGTGGCGAAAGTTGGGGACCGGTGGCGAAAGATGGGGACTGATGGGGCCTGGTGGCGACAGGCGGGGACCGGTGGCGACGGGTGGGGACCGGTGGCGACGGGTGGGGACCGGTGGCGACGGGTGGGGACCCAATTGCGATTGATGAGGACCGGTGCCGATGGATGGGGCCTGGTTGGACTTGGTCGTGACAAGATGGGGCCTGGTGGGGACTGGTGGGGACAGATGGGGACTGCTGGCAACGGATGGCGACCGGTGACGACGGATGGCGACAGGCGGGGACCGGGGCAGATGGGGACTGGTGGAGACAGATGGGGACTGGATGTGATAGTTGGCAACTGGTGGGACCTGGTGGTGATAGTTGGGGACTGATGGGGTCTGGTGGGACCCGGTGGAGACAGATGGGTCGTGGTGGCGACAGGTGGGTCCTGGTGGCGACGGATGGGGCCCGGTGGTGACTGGTGGAGAAAGATGGTGCATGGTGGCGACAGGTGGGTCCTGGTGGCGACAGATGGGGGCCCGGTGGCGACAGATGGGGGCCCGGTGGCGACAGATGGGGGCCCGGTGGCGACAGATGGGAGCCCGGTGGCGACAGATGTGGCGTGGTTGGGCCTGGTGGCGACAGATGGGGACCGGTGGCGACTGATGGGGCCTGGTGGTGACGGATGCGACCTGGTGAGACTCGGTGGAGACAGGTGTGTCCTGGTGGCAAAAGCTGGGGTCTAGTTGGGTCTGGTGGTGACAGATGGAGCCCGGCAGAGACAGATGGGTATCGGTGGTGATAGTTGGGGACTGATGGGGCCTGGTGGCGACGGATGGGGCCCGGTGGCGACGGATGGGGCCCGGTGGCGATGGATGGGGCCCGGTGACGACAGGTGGGGCCTGGTGGGACCTGGTGGAGACAGGTGGGAACTGGTGGAGTCAGGTGGGACCTGGTGTGACCCAGTGGAGACAGGTGGGTCCTGGTGGCGACAGATGGGTCCTGGTGGTGACAGATCGAGCGTGGTTGGGCCTGATGGCGACAGATGGGGACCGGTGGAGACAGATGGGGACCGTTGGTGACAGATGGGGACCGGTGGCGTCAGACGGGGCCCGGTGGCGTCAGACGGGGCCTGGTGGCGTCAGACAGTTTCCTCATTTCCCCTTCCCCCACCTCATCCTAGTTTCTCCGGACTTGTCCGACCTGCCCAGCTCCTTTTCCACCTATCCACTCCACCCTCTCCTCCCTGACCTATCACCTTCATCTCCTCCCCCACTGACCTATTGTACTCTATGCTACTCTATCCCTACCCCCACCCTCCTCTAGCTTATCTCTCCACGCTTCAGGCTCTCTGCCTTTATTCCTGATGAAGGGCTTTTGCCCGAAACGTCGATTTTGCCTGTCCTCGGATGCTGCCTGAATTGCTGTGCTCTTCCAGCACCACTGATCCAGAATCTGGTTTCCAGCATCTGCAGTCATTGTTTTTACCGGCGTCAGACGGGGCCTAGTGGTGACAGAGGGGGCCTGTTGCGGGAGATGGCTCTTGGTGGCGACTGGTGGAGACAGATGGGGCCTGGTGGTGACAGATGGGGCCAGGTTGGGCCTGGTCGTGACAGATGGGGCCTGGTGGCGATAGATGGGGAATGGTGGGGACTGGTGGACATAGATGGGGACTGCTGGCAACAGTGGGGGACCGGTGGCGACGGATGGGGTCTGGTGGAGACAGGTGGGGCCTGGTTGCGATTGTTGGGGACCGGTGGGACCTGGAGGAGACAGGTGGGTCGTGGTGGCGACTGGTGGGTCCTGGTGGTGACAGATGGGAAGTGGTTTGACCTGGTGATGACAGATGGGGCCCGGTGGCGACAGATGGGGACCCGATGGCGACAGATGGGGACTGTTGGAGACTGATGGGGACTGTTGGAGACTGATGGGGATCGGTGGCGACGGACGGGGCCTGGTGGCGACGGACAGGGCCTGGTGGCGACGGACGGGGCCTGGTGGTGACAGGAGACGACTGTTGGAGACAGGTGGGGCCTGGTGGCAACAGATGGGGCCTGGTTGGACTTGGTCGTGACAGATGGGGCCTGGTGGGGACAGATGGTGCCCGGTGGGGACTGGTGGAGACAGATGGGGACTGCTGGCGACGGATGGGGACCGGTGGTGATAGTTAGGGACTGGTGGAGACAGATGGGGACCAGATGACGACTGATGGGGACCGGTGCCGACGGATGGGGTCAGGTGGCGACTGACGGGGCCTGGTGGCGACAGGAGACGACTGGTGGAGACAGGTGGGGCCTGGTTGGACCTGGTCGTGACAGGTGTGGCCTGGTGGCAACAGATGGGGCCCGCTAGGGACTGGTGGGGACATATGGGCCTGCTGGCAAAAGATGGGGACCGGTGGCGAGGGATGGGGACCGGTGGCGATAGTTGGGGATTGGTTTGAGACAGGTGGTCCTGGTGGCGACAGGTGGGTCCTGGTTGGGCCTGGTGGCGACTGATGGGGCCTGGTGGCGATGGATGGGGCCCGGTGGAGACAGATGGGGCATGGTGGCGACAGATGGGGACCCGATGGCGACTGATGGGGACTGTTGGAGACTGATGGGGATCGGTGCCGACGGATGGGGCCTGGTGGCGACGGACGGGGCCAGGTGGCGACAAATGGTGACCTGTGGCGACTGATGGGGACCAATGGTGACAGATGGGGACCGGTGGTGACGGATGGGGCCGGGTGGAGACAGGTGGGGCTGGGTGGCAACAGATGGTGACCGGTGGCGACAGGTGGGGACCGGTGGGACCCGGTGGAGTCAGGTGGGTCCTGGTGGCGACAAGTGGGGACTGGTGGCGACAGCTGGGGCCTGGAGGTGATAGTTGGGGACTGGTGGCGACAGAAGGGGACCGGTGGCGACAGATGGGGCCTGGTAGTGACAGATGGGGCCTGGTAGTGACAGATGGGGCCTGGTTGGGCCTGGGGGAGACAGATGGGGCCCGGTGCCGACAGGTGGGGACCGGTGGCGACAGATGGGGACCGGTGGCGACGGACGGGGACCGGTGGCGACGGACGGGGCCCGGTGGCGACGGACGGGGCCCGGTGGCGACGGACGGGGCCCGGTGGCGGCAGATAGCGCTTGGTGGCGACAGGAGGTGACTGGTGGCGACAGACGCGGCCTGGTGGCCACAGACGGGGCCTGGTGGTGGCAGATGGCGCTGGGTGGCGACAGATGGGCCCTGGTGGCGACAGACGGGGCCTGGTGGCGACAGACGGGGCCTGGTGGCGACAGACGGGGCCAGGTGGCGACAGACGGGGCCAGGTGGCGACAGACGGGGCCAGGTGGCGACAGACGGGGCCAGGTGGCGACAGACGGGGCCAGGTGGCGACAGACGGGGCCAGGTGGCGACAGACGGGGGGGGGGGGGGGGGGGCGAAGGCGACGGGGGGGGGACGGCGAAGTGGGGGAAGGCGAAGGGGGGGGAAGGAGACGGGGGGGGAAGGAGACGGGGGGGGGGGGGAAGGAGACGGGGGGGGGTGAAGGAGACGGGGGGGGGGAAGGAGACGGGGGGGAGGGGAAGGAGACGGGGGGGGGGGGAAGGAGACGGGGGGGGGGGGAGGAGACGGGGGGGGGAAGGAGACGGGGGGGGGGGAAGGAGACGGGGGGGGGGGGGAAGGAGACGGGGGGGGGGGAAGGAGACGGGGGGGGGGGGAAGGAGACGGGGGGGGGGGAAGGAGACGGGGGGGGGGGAAGGAGACGGGGGGGGGGGAAGGAGACGGGGGGGGGGGGAAGGAGACGGGGGGGGGGGAAGGAGACGGGGGGGGGGAAGGAGACGGGGGGGAGGGGAAGGAGACGGGGGGGGGGGGGAAGGAGACGGGGGGGGAAGGAGACGGGGGGGGGGGAGAAGGAGACGGGGGGGGGGAAGGAGACGGGGGGGGGGGAAGGAGACGGGGGGGGGAAGGAGACGGGGGGGGGGGAAGGAGACGGGGGGGGAAGGAGACGGGGGGGGGGGAAGGAGACGGGGGGGGGGGAAGGAGACGGGGGGGGGGGAAGGAGACGGGGGGGGGGGAAGGAGACGGGGGGGGGGGAAGGAGACGGGGGGGGGGGGGGGGAAGGAGACGGGGGGCGGGGGGAAGGAGACGGGGGGGGGGAAGGAGACGGGGGGAGCGATTAGGGTGGGAGGAGGCGGGTTGGAATCAGTGAGAGGCAGTTTTGGGAGGGATGGTTTAGAGTGACTGGAGAAGGTGACAGCGATAGGGAGGGATGGTCTGTTTGGGGGAGGTGACAGTGATAGGGAGGGTTGGCATGTTTGGAGGAGGTGACAGTGATAGGGAGGGTTGGTCTGTTTGGAGGAGGTGACAGTGATAGGGAGGGTTGGCATGTTTGGAGGAGGTGACAGTGATAGGGAGGGTTGGAGTGTCTGGAGAAGGTGACAGTGATAGGGAGGGTTGGAGTGACTGGAAGAGGTGACAGTGATAGGGAGGGTTGGAGTGTTTGGAGGACATGACAGTGATAGGAAGGGTTGGAGTGACTGGAGAAGGTGACAGTGATAGGGAGGGTTGGAGTGACTGGAAGAGGTGACAGTGATAGGGAGGGTTGTAGTGTTTGGAGGAGGTGACAGTAATAGGAAGGGTTGGCGTGTTTGGAGGAGGTGTCAGTGATAGGGAGGGTTGGAGTGTCTGGATGAGGTGACTGTGAGAGGGAGGGTTGATGTTACTGGAGGAGTTGACAGTGATAGGGACTGATGGAGTGGTTGGAGAAGGTGATTGTGATAGGGAGGGTTGGAGTGATTCGAGGAGGTGACAGTGATAGGGAGAGATGGAGTGTGTGGAGGAGGTGACAGTGATAGGGAGGGTTGGAGTGTGTGGAGAAGGTGACAGCGATAGGGAGGGATGGAGTGTTTGGAGGAGGTGACAGTGATAGGGAGGGTTGGTCTGTTTGGAGGAAGTGACAATGATAGGGAGGAATGGAGTGTGTGGAGGAGGTGACAGTGATAGGGAGGGTTGGTCTGTTTGGAGGAGGTGACAGTGATAGGGAGGGTTGGAGTGTCCAGAGGAGGTGACAGTGATAGGGAGGGTTGGCATGTTTGGAGGATAGGGAGGGTTGGAGTGTTTGGAGGAGGTGACAGTGATAGGGAGGGTTGGAGTGTTTGGAGGAGGTGACAGTGATAGGGAGGGTTGGAGTGTTTGGAGGAGGTGACAGTGATAGGGAGGGTTGGAGTGCTTGGAGGAGGTGACAGTGATAGGGAGGTTTGGAGTGTTTGGAATTGGTGACAGTGATAGGGAGGGTTGGAGTGTTTGGAGGAGGTGACAGTGTGTGGTGTAAAATTATGTCCCAATACATGTGTGAATCATAATGTAACACATGTATTGGGCCAAGCAGTGGTATGTGGTGAAAGGGTTAAAATTGTGTCCCAATACATGTGTGAATCTAACCGAAAATGGAAGGTGTCGCTTAGTCCCGTGTGAATCTTATTACACACCTTCCCGTGTGAATCTTCTTATCTGTATGTGACCAGAATGGAATGTGTTTTTCAGCCTTGCTCTGCTGTTCACATGAATGTTTATATCTCGAAAAGAGTATATCAGCTGGAAAAGTCTCCAGTTCGGTAGAGTCTGCTCCGGGGTTGCGTTTAACCGCCGAGCGTGGGTTGTTGGCAACCGCTCTACGAGAACTGACGGCTCCCAGTTCCGGTAACATGTAGAGTGAGTATAAACCAGACCCGTTGTAAGTACGAGACCTGGTTGTGGCGATGCTGCGGGGAATAAAACACTTATATTCTAGCAGACTCGCCTCTTGGCTGTTTGTTCTGTGTCAGACTACTTTCCTGCGAGCCTGGTCCTTGACCTTGAGAATTTTTTAAAACATTTTGGCGTAGTCGGCAGGATCAATCGCAATTGAGGAAAGATTTTGATACAGAACAATGTTTTGGAAAAAGGCTAAGAAACCAGAGGAACAAACTGTGGAGGTCCCGACCGTCCCGGGATGGCATGGACCGTGGCATGGCGTGGCAGTTTGTTTGAGAAATGGTGCGGGGCTACCGGAGAACTGGGAGGCCGAGGGCGTAGGAACCCCAGGGTCGCTGCTGTCCACCCTTGAGAGGATCCCAGTCCTGCCGAAGAACCCCTTGCCTGGGGTACAGCGGAGGATGTGGGCCTGTGCGGCGGCTTGTAGACAACAGTCAGACAAGCGCCAAAAAGCTGAAGCAGAATTAGCCCTCCTGAAACATGAGCAGGGACTCAGTTCGGGAGATGCCTCTATGTTGAGGCAGGAAATTATGAAGTTAAAAGCTGAATTGACAGCATTAACTGAACTAGCAGGACGAACTATTATGTATCTGTCTGCTAAGAAACGGAAAGAGAAAAGGAAGGTCCCTCGAACCCCGGACCCAGTACAAGTACGGGCGTTTGTAGCCCAGTTAAATAACGGGGATCGGTGGGATATCGATCATTAGGATGGGAACATTTGGGAGATTCAGATGATCAGTACGAAGAGGACCTACCCGTACTCCAAGCTAAACCAGTGGTTAGGAGAAAGCAGGTTCAGAGACGTCTCCCAGTGCAACGGGAGGTAATGTTAGATGAGGAAGGAAACCCTATACGGAATGAACAAGGGGAGGCAATTATGCATGAATTACCGCGGGCTCAGCCTCCTGCAGAATTCTCTGAATTAACGGAAGATTTCACTACCGATGAGGTGCTGTTTATCACCCAGAAAACCCGACGTAATCCTGGGGAGCCGTTAGAGCTATGGCTAATTCGGCTCCTCGAGGAAGGGGGGCAACAAGTGCAGGTAGACTATCAGGATGCTCCCAAGTTTGGTGGATTAGCAAAGGATGCTGCCATAGACCTGGGGTACCGCAGACAAGCCAAGGATATGGTAATAGATCGCAGTATGGGGACCTTATTTGGGATGTATGCCAGGGCAGTGGCCGAACAGTATCCCTTCCCGTCCGATTGGCCCCCCTTGGAAGGAACTTGGACAACAATTAAGGAAGGGGTTCAGAGGCTAACCCGTTTGTGTGTGCGGGATGCCCTGTTGCTGGGAGTGCTGGACGAGGTAGATAACACAAATGTTAGTAGACAGACTAGAGACCACCTAGTGAAGACTGCCCCCCCCCCATTATAAACCACTGTTATTAACCATAATGTTGAGTGGACGGGGAGAAACCCTAGGAGATGCCCGTAGTATGATGAGGGAGATGGCTGGTTTGGGGGATTGGGGACCCACAACCCGTGCTTCTCAGGGGGGCACGGAGGGGCGTCGCCCTGAGGCTCGGGCAGGGGGAAAAGTAAACCCTAATCAAGGAAGTAACCAAGGCCCCTCACGGCGTGCTTTGTGGCAAGCTTTGATACGGGCGCAGGTCCCAGCATCGGAGATTGATGGCTTACCTACACCGGAATTAAAAGACTTATGCAGACGAAAGGGACTGAAGGTGTCCCGGGTAGAGACGGAGTCCCGACCCACTATGGAAGACCTAGTGGAATTACTAACACAAAAATGTCAGACACGGGGTCCGGTTGTTAATGAGCCTCGAAGGGGTAGAACTTCCACTTCCCAGCGGTGGGAATCCTCGGAGGACGAGGAGGAGGTACGGCCTCCCCTCCGAGAGTGTTATAAAGTGGATAGGCGTGGCCGGAAACCTAGTAAGAAAGGCAAGAACAAAGAAGGGCGAGGCAAACGTCTTTACCCAGTGCTGTCTGGGGAAGATGAATGGGAGGAACAATAGGAATCGGGCCAAGCCCCAAGGGTTTGCCCACGAACGAGCCAATGGTCAGCAGACGACATTCGACCTCATGTATCATTGACTATCTATTGGCGCAAATCCGTCCAAACCGTTATGGCTCTAGTGGACACAGGGGCGGAGGCCACCTTAATCTATGGGACGCCCCATAAGTTTAAAGGAACCCCAGTCACGCTGGTTGGGCTGGGAGATAATCTGATTGAAGGAAAAACAGTACAATTGCCCCTAAAGATAGGTACAATGCCCATTAAAACTTATTCAATTATCATTACACCAGTTAGAGAATGGATCCTGGGAATGGACATTCTGGCCGGTTTAACACTTCACCTCCAACAAGGGAAGTTTGAATTTGGAATCACGAAAATGGCTTTGCGCTGTAGGACGGTGTTAGTGGGAAAGGTTAAAATGGACCCCTTCCCCATCCCGATCGCCGATCGCGTAATAAGTCTTAGACAGTATAGGATTCCCGGCGGACATAAAGAAATATCCGCCACAATTAAGGATTATTTGGAAGCGGGAGTGCTTAGGACACGCACCACGGCGTGGAATAACCCCTTATGGCCCGTACATAAAGCCGATGGGTCATGGCGGATGACGGTAGATTATCGGCAACTAAACCGTCACACTCCGGCCTTGACGGCAGCGGTCCCGGATGCCGTCACTATTATAGGACGAATCCAACATCATCCAGGGGTGTGGTACGGAGTAATTGATTTGGCTAATGCCTTCTTCACAATTCCTATTCCCGAAGATAGGCAGGAACAGTTCGCATTCACTTGGGAGGGTAGACAATTCACGTTCACGCGATTGCCCCAAGGATATCTGCATAGCCCTACTATCTGCCACCGGATAGTTGCAGAACACTTGGCTGCCTTTAAAGTGCCTGACGAAGTGATGATCTCGCACTATATTGACGATATGATGACACAGGGGACAAGTCAGAAGCAGGTTCAGGAATTGCTGGACCAACTGGTTCAACATATGCGAGGATATGGGTGGGAGATCAACCCAGCCAAAATCCAGGGTCCCTCACAAACGGTAAAATTCTTAGGAATCGTGTGGAACAAGGGGGAAAGGGAAATCACTGCGGAAGCTAAAAATAAGATTCAGGTCTTTGCCGTCCCTCACACCCAGAAGGACGTGCAGCAATTTATTGGGTTATTCGGATTCTGGAGACAGCATATTCCCCATTTAGGACAAATTTTAAAACCTTTGTATCGAGTTACGAGGAAAAAGGCAGCGTTCGAATGGACGGAGGTCCATCAAACTGCATTTGAAATGGCCAAGCAAGCGATACAGCAAGCTGTATCCTTGGGAAAGATACAGTCAGGACCTGTAGAACTGCAAGTCTCAGCACAGGGGGATTATGCCAATTGGAGCTTATGGCAAAAACAGGGAAGAACCCGTAAGCCACTGGGATTTTGGTCCCGAAAATTACCCCCGGCAGGGGAACGGTATACCCCCTTTGAGAAACAGTTATTAGCATGCTACTGGGGCTTGGTGGAAACCGAAGCCCTGACCATTGGACATGAAGTGATCATGAGAACAGCTATCCCTATTCTTCCGTGGGTACTTAGTGACCCCACTACCCACCGAATAGGAACTGCCCAAGAGAGCAGCATCATTAAATGGAAATGGTATGTGTCGGAGAGAGTGCGGACTGGACAGAAAGGAGTGTCAGTCCTACATGAGCAAGTGGCGGAGGCCCCTGAGGAAGGGGAAAAACGGTTTGAGGTGATTGAATACAAGGAATCACCCGTTAAGATGGGGAAACGGTATGATGAACTGACCCCGGATGAACAAGCCACGGCTTGGTTCGTAGATGGGTCAGCCCAATGGAAAGCGGGACAGCGTAGATGGAAAGCTGCCGCCTTTAACCCAAAACAAGGCACTACCCTAGAAGAATTAGGGGAGGGAAAAAGTAGTCAGTGGGCAGAATTAAAAGCAGTGCATATGGTAGTCATGCAAGCAGGGGTCATGGGAGTTTGTTTGTCCTCTGACTCGTGGTCAGTGGTTAACGGCATGACACAATGGATGCCAACTTGGCAGGCCAATCAGTGGATGATCCAGAATAGGGAAGTATGGGGTAAACAGTTATGGGAAGATATATGGGAGAAAGCTCAATACCTGGTCATATACATCACCCACGTAGATGCCCATACATCTCGAAATGATGTGGAAGCTCTACATAACCGATATGTGGATGGTATCGTCCGAACCATGATTGTGCAAAGGGGCACCTCAGTGGACCTAGCTAGATGGGCACACCTTAAGGCTGGGCACTGGGGAGTGCAAGGAACCTTGCAATGGGCTCGAGACCGAGGAATAGATCTTATGGTAGATGATGTTAAGACTGCAGTAAACCAGTGTGAGCAGTGTCGACATCAGCGGCAGGGAGTGCCCCAACACATGATGGGACATATCCATCGGGGGGATGGTCCGGGACAGAGCTGGCAAATGGACTTTGTGGGTCCCTTACCCTCCTCACAAGGATGTAACCACATATGTACAGCTGTGGACACTATGTCTGGGGTTTTGGTAGCCCATCCCTGTCGTCACAACAATCAACAGGCTACCTTGCGATGTTTAGATTTGATTGAACAATTTTATGGATTGCCCATACAGGTCCAGAGTGACAATGGCTCCCATTTCACAGGAAGGGTGGTAAAGCAGTGGTGTCACGATAACCACGTGGAATGGGTTTATCATGTACCCTATCACCCACAAGCTGCGGGACTTATAGAACAAATGAATGGGCTTCTGAAGTCCTCACTACGAAAAGCAGGAGGTTGCAATGACTTAACAGGTTGGAAGAAGCAACTAATTCGGGTGGTGAAACAAATTAATAACCGCCCATTAGGAAATGGGGTAACACCCTTGAATAGGATGATACGAGTATGTGATACCCCAAAGACTCAGCCTATTAAAATGTGGAATTTCGCTGAGGAAGCTGATATTCCCGTAAGGGCCACGCCGGCTTCGGCTGGACTGGACCTACGAGCACTAACTGCCCAGACTTTGATCCAACAGAAACCTACGGTGATTAAGACCGGATTAGGATTGATTTGTCCCCCTGGAACCTATGGGCATATCCTCCCGCGGTCGGGACTGTCACTAAAGGGGATTGATGTGATGGCAGGCGTAATTGACGCGGACTACCAAGGGGAGTTGGGGGTGGTCCTGGTCAACATCACTGCTGAACCTTACGTGATACAGAAGGGGGACAGAATAGCGCAATTGGTCATTAAGCCATGTAACCTTACAACGGTGGAAGAGACGGGAGCTCCCGTTACGGTTACTGAGCGTGGGACGGGGGGATTTGGGTCTACTGACACTAAGGGGGCCAAGGTATGGGTGCGCCAGATGACCGGCCCCCCCAGGCCGGCCGAAATCATAGCACAGGGGAAGGACAGTCTGGTCACCATTATGTACCCCGGGGACCCGACCTGGGCAAACGTCCCGGCGAACCAGTGCTACTTACGTGAGACCTAAATAATGTTGTAATTGCTATGCACCCGCAGGCTGACCCTCCGCCTTGAACATGGGGTGGTCATGGGGATTGCGACTCCTATTGGCGATGTTCGCGATCGGATGGCCACTCCAGGGCATCGGTATCACGGCCTGGACGCTGGTACCGGTCGCCCGCCATGAGGTGCGGTGGGAGGCCAGTAGCCAGCGACGGACGCAGGACAATTTTACATGTGAACCCGGTCAGCAGTGCGTTGTTCTGACTCTCACCAGCGACTGTCAATTGTACACGTGTGCACAGTGCTACATGCGCCGGGATGGGGAAAAATATGACATATCGTTCATACCGCCTAATTGCACCCTGGTGGTGAATGCCCAAGTCAAGACGTGTTTGTGGGACCGACGCACCCAGACATGCGGGACAACGGGGACTCATTGGAGCGTCACAGCTCGGGGGGAAGATCTGTGGCTGCGCAATGCCACCGATATTCGGAATCGTCATCGATTCATGTGGTTAATAATGGTACTGCCCTCGACGAACGCCCCGTCTGAGGCGTTATTAAACCCCACGCGGGGCGGGCCAGCACCGAAGAGGGGTGCCACGGGGGGCGTGCGGTCGCATCGAACACAGTTGGCCCCTATTATGTCAACTTGTCAACAGATGGCCCGGGCGGTACTGCACACTGATGTTCATTGGCGGGTACAGTTGCCCCTCATACCCGAGTGTCATACCAAGAGGCGGCGACGAGCGTGGTACGACACCCTGCTGGGAGGCGCAGGAACTGTTATGGGTATCTCGAATGCCATTGACTCTGAGGTAACCCGTACTAAATTATCTAACACGGGACAGGCCACCTCACAAGGACTACATACTATTGGAAGGTGGATGCCATCCGTAATGATGACTCAAGGAGAGACAGCTGAAATAATGATACGATCTCTGCAATGGGAACTGGATGTCTGGGGTGCCACTCAGGAACTGTTTGAGAACATTACGGCTCAGTTAAATTGGACTGCCTGTCATATTCAAATGTTGCATGCTCAAATACAGAAAGAACGCTTTTTGCGTGTGGTAACATCCCCCAATGTACAAGCGTGGAGGGGAATATGGAATGTATCTGAGAAATTGTGGATGATAACCCATCCAGAACGAACATGGTGTAACGCAACTATGTGTAACGGATACTTTGTTACCATGAATGTAACCCACACTGTTACGGTCTGTCGATATTATGTATTACCAGTGATTACATCTTCTGGATATTATTTTCTGAAGACAAGGGGACAGTGGTTTAGCCCGGATACCAATATTACCTATGATCTGTCCGCTTGTGAACAGACTGATCAGGGGAAAACTTGCCTACTGATGGACAGGTATCGGGACCCTTGCTTGACTAAGGGAACGGCCCGGTGCGAATGGACTGTTGAAACTCCCAGGGACATGATGTGGCAGATTGGGCCACACACGCTCTGTGTGGCTACCAATAATCCACATCCTATGCTTCCCTCAGCACCGTTCTCGGGATGCCTCTCAAATGTCTATCAGTGGCACTGGCAGAATCAGACCTATCTGTTGACCACTTATAGCAGTGCTCGCCACTTTACCAAGGTGCAGTGGAAAGTGCTGATGAATCCTTGGAACATTTCCCTGGATCGGTTTAAGCGAGCATTGGACCGATCCGAGGAGCTTAAGCAGATATTACGAAAGCATCAAACCAATGTCACCAAGGTTACGGTGTCTACCTTTATACATGGACAGGAGGTAGTACATGCTGCCCGTGTAGTGGACGTGGAGTCAGCTCATCATTGGTGGGACATATTGAGTGGTATGTCCTCCACTGCGGGGACATTCCTGTTCCCACCCTTGTCGATCCTGGTAGCGGTCCTGGTGATTTTAACATGCTGTAATGTCCTGACTTGCTTGTATATTTGGCGTGTACGTAGGCGCTTGTTAGAAAGAATACATATGGGCATAATGTAACACATGTATTGGGCCAAGCAGTGGAATGTGGTGAAAGGGTTAAAATTGTGTCCCAATACATGTGTGAATCTAACCGAAAATGGAAGGTGTCGCTTAGTCCCGTGTGAATCTTATTACACACCTTCCCGTGTGAATCTTCTTATCTGCATGTGACCAGAATGGAATGTGTTTTTCAGCCTTGCTCTGCTGTTCACATGAATGTTTAGATCTCGAAAAGAGTATATCAGCTGGAAAAGTCTCCAGTTCGGTAGAGTCTGCTCCGGGGTTGCGTTTAACCGCCGAGCGTGGGTTGTTGGCAACCGCTCTACGAGAACTGACGGCTCCCAGTTCCGGTAACACGTAGAGTGAGTATAAACCAGACCCGTTGTAAGTACGAGACCTGGTTGTGGCGACGCTGCGGGGAATAAAACACTTATATTCTAGCAGACTCGCCTCTTGGCTGTTTGTTCTGTGTCAGACTACTTTCCTGCGAGCCTGGTCCTTGACCTTGAGAATTTTTTAAAACACAGTGATAGGGAGGGATGGAGTGTGTGGAGGAAGTGACAGTGATAGGGAGGGATGGAGTGTGTGGAGGAAGTGACAGTGATAGGGAGGGTTGGAGTGTGTGGAGGAGGTGACAGTGATAGGGAGGGTTGGAGTGTGTGGAGGAGGTGACAGTGATAGGGCGGGTTGGAGTGTGTGGAGGAGGTGACAGTGATAGGGCGGGTTGGAGTGTGTGGAGGAGGTGACAGTGATAGGGAGAGATGGAGTGGCTGGAGGAGTTTAAACAGATCGGGACGGCTTTGATGTTCACCCAAGGTGAAATACATAGGGAGGGCTGTACAGACACAAGAATTTGAAAGCCTGTGGAGGAGGCTGGGTGTTACGAGCAGGGAAAGGAATAGTGTGTGTCAGAGGGAGCATAAATTAAGTCTGAGTGATGTTTGTGAGGGAGGCCACACATATGAGTGGAATAAATTGACAGCACATACCTCAGGCACCTGCAATGATGAAACCCTCATTTGAAAGCGACTGGAAGAAATAACAGTAAACTGTCACAGAAATTTAAAATACTCATTATTAAAGGTAGCGCAGGTTGGACAATGGCAAAGAGATTGTCATGGAGGACAGGGATTCAGATCCACAGTAAAGAGATCACACCAGGGCCGAACCAATGAACCACAGCAAAACAAATTAACTATTGAATTATAGATGAATGCCCAAAAATATTCACCTCTGAATCAGTGTCATTGTACTTCAATGTAAACTCTCTGGCTGGAGCTTGTAGCTGAGAAGTTAGCACAGAACTGGCATCAGAGAAATGCTTCAGTTTTCATTAATTCCACTACTCTGTAAAATAAGATGACAAAAGAAACATGCTGAGAGACATTCAGAATAAACAAATGTATCTCTTGGCTTGAGTGTTAAACATCCACTTGTTAAAGGAGTTTCCAAAATCTAACACGATCTGTTCAGAACAGGAATTTACAAAATGATTTGAAAGATCTCGTATTTTAATGACAAGATTATGTTGTAGAGATGATTTGAGAGATTTGTTAGATGCATCCAATTTTAAGATGTTTTTCTAAACGCTAATTTTGTTCTTCCAAAGATTATTTGGATAGCAGAAGAATAGAATACAGGCAAGAGAAATTTATTAATGAACAGAATTAACCTTCTGTGTTAATCTCCTCAATGGCGGAGTACCTACCCAGCATTCCCCGCGGTGGTGAATACCCTCTATACTCACTACAGCCGAGGGCGGCGCAGCCGCAGTGCCGGGTTTGTCTCCGTGGGAAATGGGAAGAGACGCGCTTTTCCAGACGGTAAGGCTGCAGGAGCTGGACAGAGGGATTCAGACCGAGAATAAACCCTTCCAGCGAGAAGCGAGCACCTTGAAAAATAACTTGTGGGTAAATGTTTTGCATTTCCGAGGTGAACAGCCGCCATCTTGACCGGGAATGTGGACGCATGCGCAGAGGGATACGTGACGTCACGGGGCGGGGCCTGAGGGTGACTCATGCAGATGCTGAAAACCTGAGACTAGAATCATAGAGATGTACAGCCTGGATACAGAGCCTTCGGTCCAACCCGTCCATACCGACCAGATATCCCGACCCAATCCAGTCCCACCCACCAGCGCCCGGCCCATATCTCTCCAAACCCTTCCTATTCATATACCCATCCAAATGTCTTTTAAATGCTGCAATTGTACCAGCCCCCACCACTTCCTGTACCACTCTGTGCCCCTTAGGTCTCTTTTATATCTTTCCCCTCTCACCCTAAACCTCTGCCCTCTCGTTCTGGACTCCCCCACCCCAGGGAAAAGACTTTGTCTATTTATCCTTTCCATACCCCGAATGGGTGGCACGGTGGCGCAGTGGTTAGCACTGCTACCTCACAGCGCCAGAGACCTGGGTTCAATTCCCGACTCAGGCGACTGACTGTGTGGAGTTTGCACGTTCTCCCCGTGTCTGCATGGGTTTCCTCCGGGTGCTCCGGTTTCCTCCCACAGTCCAAAGATGTGCAGGTCAGGTGAATTGGCCATGCCAAATTGCCTGTCGTGTTAGGTAAGGGGTAAATGTAGGGGTATAGGTGGGTTGTGCTTCGGCGGGTCAGCGTGGACTTGTTGGGCCGAAGGGCCTGTTTCCACACTGTAAGTAATCTAATCAATGATTTTGTAAACCTCTATGAGGTCACCCCTCAATCTCCGTCACTCCAGTGAAAACAGCCCCAGACTGTTCAGCTTCTTCCTGTCGCTCAAATGCTCCAACCCTGGCAACATGCTTGTAAATCTTTTCTGAACTCTTTCAAGTTTCACAACATCTTTCCGATAGGAAGGAGACCAGAATTGCAGACAATATTCCAACAGTGGCCTAACTGATGTCATGTACAGCCGCAACATGACCTCCCAACTCCTGTGCTCAATACTCTGACCAATAAAGGAAAGCATACCAAACGCCTTCTTCACTATCCTATCGACCTGTGACTCCACTTTCAAGGAGCTATGAACCTGCACTCCAAGGTCTCTTTGTTCATCAACACTCCCTTGCACCTTACCATTAAGTGTAGAAGTCCTGCTAAGATTTGCTTTCCCAAAATCCAGAACCTTGCATTTATCCGAATTAAACTCCATCTGCCATTTCTCAGCCCATTGGCCCATCTGGTCAAGATCCTGTTGTAATCTGAGGTAACTTTCTTCGCTGTCCACTACACCTCCAATTTTGGTGTCATCTACAATCTTACTTACTGTACCTCTTATGCTCACATCCAAATCAAATCAGAAAGTGCTGGAGGAAGTCAGCAGGTCTGGCAGAGAAACAGAGTGAACCATTCCAGTCCTGTGTGCATCTCCTTCAGAACCCATTGCCCGGGTGGTGCAGTGTCCTGGGCGATAGCTTTATAACAGCTTCACCCCCAGGTGATCTTTGAAACAAACAGCAGTCTACTTGAATACCTGGAGTTTTCTGCAGGTGACATTTTTAACCAACCTGTTCAGACGTGTCATGTCCCACTTGTGAAGTAGGTGGGACTTGAGAAGCCAGGCCTTGTTAGTTTGAGGGGAGTTCCTCAGGATGGAGTCTCAGGGTCAATCATTTTCAGCTGCTTTGTCAATCACTTTCCCTTCAGCAGCAGGATTGTTGGTTGACAATTCGACAATATTCAGCATCATTTTCAACTGCTCCGATACTAATGGAGCGCATATCCATATGTTCAGGTTGTAAGTTTGCTCACTGAACTGGTACGTTTGTTCTCATTGAGAACAATCTTACAACCTGAACCTCACCGTAGCTAAAAAAACGCACATCCATATCTAGCAAGACCTGGCCAGCATCTAAAATCTGCACAAGTGGCAAGTAACAGTTGTATCACATCCGAGCCCGGCAAAGCCCATCATCAACAAGAGAATATCCGAGTATCCCTTGTTGACATTCCACAGCAATAGCATTATTGAATCCTCCATGAGCAGCATTCCGGGGGTGTAATATTGACCAGAAACTGAACAGGACTAACCATACAACTACAGTTGATACAAGATCAGGGCAGATGCAAAAAGTCTTGCAGCGCTCAACTCCCCTCCTGCCTGCCCACCTTACACGATGTAAGTCAGGTGTGATACGGAATCCTCTCCACTTGCCTGGTTGAATGCTGCTTCAACAACACAAGAAGCTCATCAACACGTGGGACAAAACAGCTCTCTTGATTGCCAACAACCTTCCCCATTCCCTTTCTTCCCCATTGATGTACAGCAGCAGCAAAGGGGATCATCTCTTGTGTAACATCCTTCCGGGTAGGGGGCTGTGCTGTCCACCAGTTGGCGAGGTACATCCCACAACAGGATTGCACCTCAGGACACACAATGTCTCAGAGATGTTGGGGACAACAACCTGATTTATTCAGGAACATTCCTTTTTGCTTTTGATTGTGCTTTTTGCATCTTTTGATATGATTGGATCATTTGTTTGGGAGGAGGTGTAGAATAGAGGGAGGATGTCTTTATGAAATTGGATTTGTTTGTTCTGAGATTTTACTCTGTATGCACCACGATAATATTTGAAAATCATTTCACTGAGAAATAGATTGAAAGAATTGAAGATGAGTGAGTCAAATCAAACATGATATATAGATCCAAAAGAGGCACTGAATTCATTTGGACATAAAGGGAACATGTTTATCTGTTATGTCTGTAAGCAAAGATTTCAAGTAAACATTGTGAGTGGTAAAGTGCCAGCACAGACACAGACGCACACACACACACAGACACACACACACACACACACACAGACGCACACACAGACACACACATGCTCACACAACAGTGTGTGTTCCACTGAACTGACTACAGAAATTATTTAACATTATCCAGTTAACATTCTTTAAAAATCCACAGACAGAGAAGCCATAAATATGTTGTGTTTATGAGAAAGGATTCAACAGATTATCCAACTTGGAGATATGTGAGGAGATCAGCACCATGGAAATGTCTGGATTGTGAGAAGGATTGCAAATCCCCAGACCAGCTGGAGACTCACCGACACAGACATTCTGGGGAGAGACTGTTCCCCTGCTCTATGTGTGGGAAGGGATTTACTCTGTCATCCAGCTTCATGTAACACCAGTGGGGTCACACTGACAAGAGACCTTTCCCCTGACTGTGGAGGAAAAAAAAAACTTTAAGATGTGTAAAGGTATTAAATTCAATGGTCATAATTTCACACCTTAACGTCCTTCCACCTTTTGCATTCCCAATGCACCTCCCCCAAGTCCCTCCTCCGTACATTTTATCTTATCCTGCTTGGCACACCCTCCTCATTCCTGAAGAAGGGCTTATGCCCAAAACATCGATTCTCCTGCTCCTTTGACGCTGCTTGACCTGCTGCGCTTTTCCAGCAACACATGTTTCAGCTCTGATCTCCAGCATCTGCAGTCCTCACTTTCTGCTAGTTGATTTTAATCTACTGTGAATCCTCTTGCAAGGATGCCTTCCTTGAAGAAGCTCTCCTCCTCCCTCCACAAGGATCTCAGTGAGTCCCTCTCTAACTGCACCCCCAGGTCATCTCCTCTGCCCTGAAGCTCTTCAGCCACATCCTCAAACAGCAACACAACGCCTGGAGGAAGAGCGCCTCATCTTCTGCCGAGGAACCCTCCAACCACAAGGGATGAATGCAGATTTCTCCAGCTTTCTCATTTCCCCTCTCCCCACCTTATCTCAGTCCCAACCCTCAGACTCAGCACTGCCTTCTTGACCTGCAATCTTCTTCCCGACCTCTCTGCCCCTACCCCTCTCCGGCCTATCACCCTCGCCTTAACCTCCTTCCACCTATTGCATTCCCAATGCCCCTTCCCCAAGTCCCTCCTCCCTACCTTTTATCTTAGCCTGCTTGGCACACTCTCCTCATTCCTGAAGAAGGGCTTATGCCCGAAATGTCAATTCTCCTATTCCTTGGATGCTGCCTGACCTGCTGCACTTTTCCAGCAACACATTTTTCAGCCATAATTTAACATCAACCCGTTCCCATGGGGGAGAAGGTATTCAGCTGTTCCATGTGTGGGAAGGTATTCACTTGGGGATCCAGCCTAATGTCAGACAAACGTCTTCATCATCGGGAGAGAAGCGTTGTCTCTCTGTTTGGAATTCTTCGCTGCTGCTCGCATTTCCAGTGCAAGCAGCAGCGAAGAAAGAGCGGGAGCACCAGGGGGAAGTGACGACGACCAGAGGGGCAGCCGAGACCCGGAAGCAGTTAGTGTAAGCTTACCTGGGTAGGTTTTTCCCCCTTTAAAAGCGCGAAGGAGAGGAACCCGAGGCACTACACGGGTAGTGCCTCCCACCCGCCCTCCTCCTCTAACCTAATAATAACATCTGTTGTGGTAAGTAGGTAAGTGCTGAATTTTGCTTGTTGTATTCTTTAGACCCAGTTTTTTTTTTAAAATAAAAGTTAGCTTTAGAGGGATGGCAGTGAAGGCAGTGCAATGTTCCTCCTGCAACATGTATGAGGTGAGGGATGCCATCGACGTCCCTGCCGATTACACTTGCAGGAAGTGCACCCATCTCCAGCTCCTCCAAGACCGTGTTAGGGAACTGGAGCTGGAGATGGATGAACTTCGGATCATTCGGGAGGCAGAGGGGGTCATAGATCAGAGTTATAGGGAAGTAGTAACTCCAAAGATGGCAGATAGATGGGTGACAGTGAGGGGGACTGGGAGGAAGCAGCCAGTGCAGGGACCCCCTGCGGCCATTCCCCTCAAGAACAAGTATACCGTTTTGGATACTTGTGGGGGGGATGACTTACCAGGGGTAAGTAACGGGGCTCAGGTCTCTGGCACGGAGCCTGTCCCCGTTACTCAGAAGGGAAGCGTGAAGAAGAGCAGAGCAGTAGTAATTGGGGACTCGATAGTTAGGGGTACAGATAGGCGGTTTTGTGGGAACGAGAGAGACTCACGTTTGGTATGTTGCCTCCCAGGTGCAAGGGTACGTGATGTCTCTGATCATGTTTTCCGGGTCCTGGAGGGGGAGGGGGAGCAGCCCGAAGTCGTGGTCCATATTGGCACCAACGACATAGGTAGGAGGAGTGCCGAGGATGTTAGACAGGCTTTCAGGGAGCTAGGTTGGAAGCTCAGAGTTAGAACGAACAGAGTTGTTGTCTCTGGTTTGTTACCCGTGCCACGTGATAGAGATTCGAGGAATAGGGAAAGAGAACACTTAAATGCGTGGCTACAGGGATGGTGCAGGAGGGAGGGATTCCGGTTTTTGGATAACTGGGGTTCTTTCTGGGGACGATGGGACCTCTATAAACAGGATGGTCTACACCTGAACCTGAGGGGCACCAGTATCCTTGGGGGGAGGTTTGCTAGTGCTCTTGGGGGGGGTTTAAACTAACTCTGCAGGGGCATGGGAACCCAGATTGTAGCTTCAGGGTGCAGGGCCTGGAGTGTAGGGAGGTTAGGAACATGGCATCAATTTCCAAGGAGGGTGTCTGTAAACAGGAAAGTGGCTTGAAGTGTGTATACTTCAATGCAAGAAGTATACGAAATAAGGTAGGTGAACTTGCAGCGTGGGTTGGTACCTGGGACTTCGATGTTGTGGCTATTACGGAGACATGGGTAGAACAGGGACAGGATTGGCTGTTGCAGGTTCCAGGATTTAAATGTTTTAGTAGGGTCAGAGGTGGGGGTAAAAGAGGGGGAGGTGTGGCATTGCTTGTCAAAGATAGTATTACAGTGGTGGAAAGGACGATGGATGAGGACTTGCCATCTGAGGTAGTTTGGGCTGAGGTTCGGAATAGGAAATGTGAGGTCACCCTGTTAGGAGTCTTTTACAGGCCTCCCAATAGTCCTAGAAACGTAGAAGAAAGGATAGGGAAGGTGATTCAGGAGATGAGTGACAGTAATAGGGTGGTTGTGATGGGGGACTTTAACTTTCCTGATATTGATTGGGAAAGCTATAGCTCAAGTTCGTTAGATGGGTCAGTGTTTGTTCAATGTGTGCAGGAGAGTTTCCTGACACAATATGTAGACAGGCCAACAAGAGGTGAGGCCATACTGGATTTGGTTCTGGGTAACGCACCAGGCCAGGTGTTAGAATTAGAGGTAGGTGAGCACTTTGGGGATAGTGACCAAAATTCGGTGATTTTTACTCTCGTGATGGAGATGGATAAGTGTGTACTACAGGGCAAGAGTTATAGCTGGGGTCAGGGAAATTATGATGCGGTGAGGTATGACTTAGGATGTGTGGCTTGGAAAAGTAGACTCCAAGGCAAGAGTGTAAATGATATGTGGAGCTTGTTCAAGGAGCAACTATTGAGTGTCCTTGATAATTATGTACCTGTCAGGCAGGGAGGAAAGGGTCGTGCGAGGGAGCCGTGGTTTAATAAGGAATTGGAATCCCTTGTTAAATGGAAGAGGACGGCCTATCTCAAGATGAGACGTGAAGGTTCAATTGGGGCGATTGAGAGTTATAGGGTAGCCAGGAAGGACCTGAAGAGAGAGCTAAGAGCAGCAAGGAGGGGACATGAAAGGTCCTTAGTCGGTAGGATTAAGGAAAACCCTAAGGCTTTCTATAGGTATGTTAGGAATAAAAGAATGACTAGGGTAGGAATAGGTCCAGTCAAGGATAGTAGTGGGAAGTTGCGTGTGGAGGCGGAAGAGATTGGGGAGACACTGAATGAATACTTTTCTTCAGTATTTACTCAGGAACAGGGCATTGTCGTCGATGTGAATACTGAGTCACAAATAAGTAGAATGGATGGCTTTGAGGTATGTAGAGAAGAGGTGTTGGAAATCCTGGAAAAGGTGAAAATAGATAAGTCCCCTGGGCCTGATGGCATTTATCCTAGGATTCTCTGGGAAGCAAGGGAGGAGATTGCAGAGCCATTGGCCTTGATTTTTATGTCCTCTTTGTCTACAGGAGTAGTGCCAGAAGACTGGAGGATAGCAAATGTGGTTCCCTTGTTCAAAAAGGGGAGTAGGGATAACCCTAGTAACTATAGGCCGGTGAGTCTCACTTCTGTTGTGGGCAAAGTCTTAGAGAGAATTGTAAGGGATAGGATTTATGCACATCTGGATAGGAATAATGTGATCAAGGATAGTCAGCATGGTTTTGTGAAGGGCAGGTCGTGCCTCACAAACCTTATTGAATTCTTTGAAAAGGTGACGAAGGAGGTTGATGAGGGGAAAGCGGTAGATGTGGTATATATGGATTTTAGTAAGGCGTTTGATAAGGTTCCCCATGGTAGGCTATTGCAGAAAATACGGAGATATGGCATTGAGGGTGAGTTGGAGGTTTGGATTAGGAATTGGCTGGATGGAAGAAGACAGAGGGTAGTAGTTGATGGCAAAGTTTCTTCATGGAGTGCCGTCACTAGCGGTGTTCCGCAAGGATCTGTTTTGGGACCATTGCTGTTTGTCATTTTTATAAATGACCTGGAAGAGGGGTTAGAAGGTTGGGTGAGCAAGTTTGCGGATGATACGAAAGTCGGAGGAGTTGTTGACAGTGAGGAAGGATGTGGCAGGTTACAGCAGGATATAGAGAAGCTGCAGAGCTGGGCAGAAAGGTGGCAAATGGAATTCAATGCAGCTAAGTGTGAGGTGATTCACTTTGGGAAGAATAACAAAAAGATGGGGTACTGGGCTAATGGTCGGATACTTGGTAGTGTGGATGAGCAGAGGGATCTTGGTGTCCATGTACACAGATCTCTGAAAGTTGCCACCCAGGTAAATAGTGCGGTGAGGAAGGCATATGGCGTACTGGCTTTTATTGGTAGAGGAATTGAGTTCCGGAGTCCTGAGGTCATGATGCAGTTGTATAAGACTCTGGTGCGGCCGCATCTGGAATATTGTGTGCAGTTTTGGTCGCCATACTATAGGAAGGATGTGGAGGCACTGGAACGGGTGCAGAGGAGGTTTACCAGGATGTTGCCTGGTATGGAAGGAAGATCGTATGAGGAAAGACTGAGACACTTGGGGCTGTTTTCATTAGAGAAAAGAAGGTTTAGGGGTGACTTGATTGAGGTGTACAAGATGATTAGGGGGTTAGATAGTGTTGACAGTGTGAACCTTTTCCCGCGTATGGAGTCGGGTATTACAAGGGGGCATAGCTTTAAATTAAGGGGGGGTAGATATAGGACTGAAGTTAGGGGTAGGTTCTTCACTCAGCGAGTCGTAAGTTCATGGAATGCCCTGCCAGCAGCAGTGGTGGACTCTCCCTCTTTATGGGCATTTAAGCGGGCATTGGATAGGTATATGGAGGATAGTGGGTTAGTATAGGTTAGGTGGGCTTGGATCGGCGCAACATCGAGGGCCAAAGGGCCTGTACTGCGCTGTATTCTTCTATGTTCTATGTTCTAAACTTCCCAGTTCAGCCTAATGTCAACCGTTGAGTTGACACTGGAGAGAGACCAATCATCTGCTCTGTGTGTGAGAAGGGATTTATTAAATCAGCAAAGCTTCAAATACACGAGCGTGGCCATACTAGAGAGAGAGAGAGAGAGAGACTGTCCGCCTGCACTGAGTGTAGGAAGGGACTCACTTAGTCATCTGTACTCAGTGAGCACCAGCACATTCACACCTTTTACCTGCTCCTTGTGTGGGAAGGGGTTCACTCGGTTCTCCAACCTCAGCAGCTATGGCTTTGTTCACATCAATGAGAGAACATGTCAATGCTCTGACTGTGAGAAGAGCTTTATGAGTAGCAATGATTTGATGAAACACCAACAAACACATTGTAGGGAGAGGCCGTTCACCTGCACTGTGTGTAGCAAGGGATTCAATTATTCATCCCCACATGTCACGCTCCAGTTAAGGGGAATCAGTTTAGCTGAGTTGGCTGTAATGTTGGTTTACAGAGCAGTGTGATGTGGACAGCGTGGGTTCAATTCCCATTACCAGTTTGAGGTTGCTATGAAGGACTCTCGTTCTCAAATTCTTCCCTTGCCTAAGGTCTGAGGTCCTTCTGGTCAAATCACCATGAGTCGCTTCTCTCAGTAATGAAGAGAGCAGCCCCTGTGGTCTGGTAAGACTATGGTGACACACACATTCCAGTGAGTTAACATGTGACTGTATTCTGCTGTTATTGCATCCAGAATTGAACTGTGTTTATTTTATTTTATTTTTTTTTCCCCTTTCTTTTTTAACCCCCACACTACCACCTAAGTGCGGTAGTGCTTATTTTATCCCCAGCACCCATGGTGTGTGTGCGCAGGTGTGAGACACAGTGAGAGACACAAGGTGCACGAATCTTTATTCAAGTTCCACCACCAGGAAGATAGGAAAACACCCGGGTGGCCAGTGACAAGCACTGCCCTTCACATCAAGGGACAGTGCTGTGTGATCAAAACAGTGAAGGGGAGGGTAGGGACTAAATCAAAATAGAGTTGGAGGGAGAAATGATGCACTCCACTCCCTGCGGCGCCCACCTCTCCCTGAACAACTCCAGGGTCTGAACTGTTTTTATTTTTTTTCTTTTATTTTTTTTTTACAGACCCAGCAAGCCCCCGCCCCTCCCACCTATCATCTATTTATTTATTTATTTATTTATTTATTATTTTTATTTTATTAAACAAATTACAAAACAGTTTACAAAAAACCATTGACAGCTGTACACAAAAGACAGCAATTTTACAAGGGAGAGGAGCAGCAAAGCTAGGCCCCGAACCCTACCGTTCAACCATTTTACAGGGAGAGGAGGACAAACCTCAAATCCCAGTTCCACATATGACAAGACAGTGACAATGACATTTGTACATTAGACAATACCGTTACATACAAAAGTGCAGACAATACAGACCCAGCAAGCCCCCGTCCCTCCCACCTATCATCTATTTATATATATATTTTTTTTGTGTGTGTATGCGCAGGTGTGAGACACAGTGAAAGACACAAAGTGCACCAATCTTTATTCAATTTCCACCACCAGGAAGATAGGAAAACACCCGGGTGGCCAGTGACAAGCACTGCCCTTCACATCAAGGGACAGTGCTGTGTGATCAAAACAGTGAAGGGGAGGGTAGGGACTAAATCAAAATAGAATTGGAGGGAGAAATGATGCACTCCACTCCCTGCGGCGCCCACCTCTCCCTGAACAACTCCAGGGTCTGAACTGTGTTTATTTTTTTTATTTTTTTTCCATATATATATATTTTATTAAACAAATTACAAACAAACAGTTTACAAAAAACATTTACAGCTGTATATAAGAGACAGCAATGTTACAAGGGAGAGGAGCAGCAAAGCTAGGCCCCAAACCCTACCATTCAACCATTTTACAGGGAGATGAGGACAAACCTCAAATCCCAGTTCCACTTATGGCAAGACAGTGACAATGACATTTGTACATTAGACAATACTGTTACATACAAAGTGCAGACAATACAGACCCAGCAAGCCCCCATCCCTCCCACCTTCCGACCACTCTAAGGCAGCCCGCCCCTACCCACCTTCTGGTTCTCGGTCCACCCCATGACCCTTCCAGTTCTCGGTCCGCCCTGACACACCTTTCGACCACCTCTAGGACAGCCCGCCCTGGTACCCGCCCAGGGTGACAGCAGTCAGGACGGCCTACCCACCTTCCGGCTTAATCTCCTGTTTATATATATATATATTTTTTTTTTATTTTATTAAACAAATTACAAAACAGTTTACAAAAAACATTGACAGCTGTGCACAAAAGACAGCAGTTTTACAAGGGAGAGGAGCAGCAAAGCTAGGCCCCGAACCCTACCGTTCAACCATTTTACAGGGAGAGGAGGACAAACCTCAAATCCCAGTTCCACATATGACAAGACAGTGACAATGACATTTGTACATTAGACAATACTGTTACATACAAAAGTGCAGACAATACAGACCCAGCAAGCCCCCGTCCCTCCCACCTATCATCTATTTATATATTTGTTTTTTTGTGTGTGTGTGTGTGCAGGTGTGAGACACAGTGAAAGACACAAAGTGCACCAATCTTTATTCAAGTTCCACCACCAGGAAGATAGGAAAACACCCGGGTGGCCAGTGACAAGCACTGCCCTTCACATCAAGGGACAGTGCTGTGTGATCAAAACAGTGAAGGGGAGGGTAGGGACTAAATCAAAATAGAATTGGAGGGAGAAATGATGCACTCTACTCCCTGCGGCGCCCACCTCTCCCTGAACAACTCCAGGGTCTGAACTGTGTTTATTTTTTTTTTTATTTTATCCCCAGCACCCATGGTGTGTGTGTGTAGGTGTGAGACACAGTGAAAGACACAAAGTGCACCAATCTTTATTCAATTTCCACCACCAGAAAGATAGGAAAACACCCGGGTGGCCAGTGACAAACACTGCCCTTCACATCAAAGCAGGTGCTGTGTGATCAAAACAGTGAAGGGGAGGGTAGGGACTAAATCAAAATAGAATTGGAGGGAGAAATGATGCACTCCACTCCCTGCGGCGCCCACCTCTCCCTGAACACCTCCAGGGTCTGAACTGTGTTTATTTTCTTTCTTTCTTTTTTTTCCTCTTTTTCTTTTTTTTTCTTTTTTTTTCCCAGCACCCATGGTGTGTGTGTGCGCAGGTGTGAGACACAGTGAAAGACACAAAGTGCACCAATCTTTATTCAATTTCCACCACCAGGAAGATAGGAAAACACCCAGGTGGCCAGTGACAAACACTGCCCTTCACAGCAAGGGACGGTGCTGTGTGATCAAAACAGTGAAGGGGAGGGTAGGGACTAAATCAAAATAGAGTTGGAGGGAGAAATGATGCACTCCACTCCCTGCGGCGCCCACCTCTCCCTGAACAACTCCAGGGTCTGAACTGTGTTTATTCTTTTTTTCTTTTCTTCTTTTTTTGTTTTTTTTTTTAAATTTAACCCCCACACTACCACCTAAGTGCGGTCGTGCTTATTTTATCCCCAGCACCTCTGGTGTGTGTGTGCAGGTGTGATACAAAGTGCACAAATCTTTATTCAATTTCCACCACCAGGAAGATAGGAAAACACCCGGGTGGCCAGTGACAAGCACTGCCCTTCACATCAAGGGACAGTGCTGTGTGATCAAAACAGTGAAGGGGAGGGTAGGGACTAAATCAAAATAGAATTGGAGGGAGAAATGATGCACTCCACTCCCTGCGGCGCCCACCTCTCCCTGAACAACTCCAGGGTCTGAACTGTGTTTACTTTTTATTCTTTTTTTTCTCTTTTTTTTCTTTCTTTTTTTTTCTACCTAAGTGCGGTAGTGCTTATTTTTTCCCCCAGCACCCATGGTGTGTGTGTGCAGGTGTGAGACACAGTGGAAGACACAAAGTGCACCAATCTTTATTCCATTTCCACCACCAGGAAGATTGGAAAACACCCGGGTGGCCAGTGACAAACACTGCCCTTCACATCAAGGGACAGTGCTGTGTGCTCAAAACAGTGAAGGGGAGGGTAGGGACTAAATCAAAATAGAATTGGAGGGAGAAATGATGCACTCCACTCCCTGCGGTGCCCACCTCTCCCTGAACAACTCCAGGGTCTGAACTGTGTTTATTTTTTTATTTTTTTATTTTTTTTTTAGGAAAACACCCGGGTGGCCAGTGATAAACACTGCCCTTCACATCAAAGGGCAGTTTTCCCCCGTTTATTGTTTTTTTTTTCTACCACCTAAGTGCGGTAGTGCTTCCCCCATTTATTTTTTTTTTATTTCTTCTGTTTATTTATTTTTTTTTTCCTCTTTTTTTTTCCCACACTACCGCCTAAGTGCAGTAGTGCTTATTTTATCCCCAGCACCCGTGGTGTGTGTGTGCAGGTGTGAGACACAGTGAAGGACACAAAGTGCACCAATCTTTATTCAATTTCCACCACCAGGAAGATAGGAAAACACCCGGGTGGCCAGTGACAAGCACTGCCCTTCACATCAAAGGGCAGTGCTGTGTGATCAAAACAGTGAAGGGGAGGGTAGGGACTAAATCAAAATAGAATTGGAGGGAGAAATGATGCACTCCACTCCCTGCGGCGCCCACCTCTCCCTGAACAACTCCAGGGTCTGAACTGTGTTTATTTTCTTTCTTTCTTTTTTTTCCTCTTTTTCTTTTTTTTTCTTTTTTTTCCCCAGCACCCATGGTGTGTGTGTGCAGGTGTGAGACACAGTGAAAGACACAAAGTGCACCAATCTTTATTCAATTTCCACCACCAGGAAGATAGGAAAACACCCAGGTGGCCAGTGACAAACACTGCCCTTCACAGCAAGGGACGGTGCTGTGTGATCAAAACAGTGAAGGGGAGGGTAGGGACTAAATCAAAATAGAGTTGGAGGGAGAAATGATGCACTCCACTCCCTGCGGCGCCCACCTCTCCCTGAACAACTCCAGGGTCTGAACTGTGTTTATTCTTTTTTTCTTTTCTTCTTTTTTTGTTTTTTTTTAATTTAACCCCCACACTACCACCTAAGTGCGGTCGTGCTTATTTTATCCCCAGCACCTCTGGTGTGTGTGTGCAGGTGTGATACAAAGTGCACAAATCTTTATTCAATTTCCACCACCAGGAAGATAGGAAAACACCCGGGTGGCCAGTGACAAACACTGCCCTTCACATCAAGGGACAGTGCTGTGTGATCAAAACAGTGAAGGGGAGGGTAGGGACTAAATCAAAATAGAATTGGAGGGAGAAATGATGCACTCCACTCCCTGCGGCGCCCACCTCTCCCTGAACAACTCCAGGGTCTGAACTGTGTTTACTTTTTATTCTTTTTTTTTTCTTTTTTTTCTTTCTTTTTTTTTCTACCTAAGTGCGGTAGTGCTTATTTTTTCCCCCAGCACCCATGGTGTGTGTGTGCAGGTGTGAGACACAGTGGAAGACACAAAGTGCACCAATCTTTATTCCATTTCCACCACCAGGAAGATTGGAAAACACCTGGGTGGCCAGTGACAAACACTGCCCTTCACATCAAGGGACAGTGCTGTGTGCTCAAAACAGTGAAGGGGAGGGTAGGGACTAAATCAAAATAGAATTGGAGGGAGAAATGATGCACTCCACTCCCTGCGGTGCCCACCTCTCCCTGAACAACTCCAGGGTCTGAACTGTGTTTATTTTTTTTTCCCTATTTTTTTTTTTCTTTTCTTTTTTTTTCTTTAAATTTAACCCCCACACTACCACCTAAGTGCGGTAGTGCTTATTTTATCCCCAGCACCCATGGTGTGTGTGTGCAGGTGTGAGACACAGTGAAAGACACAAAGTGCACCAATCTTTATTCAATTTCCACCACCAGGAAGATAGGAAAACACCCGGGTGGCCAGTGACAAACACTGCCCTTCACATCAAGGGACAGTGCTGTGTGATCAAAACAGTGAAGGGGAGGGGAGGGACGGGACTAAATCAAAATAGAATTGGAGGGAGAAATGATGCACTCCACTCCCTGCGGCGCCCACCTCTCCCTGAACAACTCCAGGGTCTGAACTGTGTTTATTTTTTTTTTAATTTTTTTTTTTAGTGCACCAATCTTTATTCAATTTCCACCACCAGGAAGATAGGAAAACACCCGGGTGGCCAGTGACAAGCACTGCCCTTCACATCAAAGGGCAGTGCTGTGTGATCAAAACAGTGAAGGGGTGGGTAGGGACTAAATCAAAATAGAGTTGGAGGGAGAAATGATGCACTCTACTCCCTGCGGCGCCCACCTCTCCCTGAACAACTCCAGGGTCTGAACTGTGTTTATTTTTTTTTTTTTTTTTTTACAGAGTCAGTTCCTAAACTGAGAAGACTCTGAATCCCCTGTTTATTTTTTTTTTTATTTTTTTCTTTTTTTTTCTTTTTTAACCCCACACTACCGCCTAAGTGCGGTAGTGCTTATTTTTTCCCCAGCACCCATGGTGTGTGTGTGCAGGTGTGAGACACAGTGAAAGACACAAAGTGCACCAATCTTTTATTCGATTTCCACCACCAGGAAGATAGGAAAACACCCGGGTGGCCAGTGACAAGCACTGCCCTTCACATCAAAGGGCAGTGCTGTGTGATCAAAACAGTGAAGGGGTGGGTAGGGACTAAATCAAAATAGAGTTGGAGGGAGAAATGATGCACTCTACTCCCTGCGGCGCCCACCTCTCCCTGAACAACTCCAGGGTCTGAACTGTGTTTATTTTTTTTTTTTTTTTTTTACAGAGTCAGTTCCTAAACTGAGAAGACTCTGAATCCCCTGTTTATTTTTTTTTTTATTTTTTTCTTTTTTTTTCTTTTTTAACCCCACACTACCGCCTAAGTGCGGTAGTGCTTATTTTTTCCCCAGCACCCATGGTGTGTGTGTGCAGGTGTGAGACACAGTGAAAGACACAAAGTGCACCAATCTTTTATTCGATTTCCACCACCAGGAAGATAGGAAAACACCCGGGTGGCCAGTGACAAACACTGCCCTTCGCATCAAAGGGCAGTGCTGTGTGATCAAAACAGTGAAGGGGTGGGTAGGGACTAAATCAAAATAGAGTTGGAGGGAGAAATGATGCACTCCACTCCCTGCGGCGCCCACCTCTCCCTGAACAACTCCAGGGTCTGAACTGTGTTTATTTTTTTTTTTTTCTTTTTCTTTTTTTTTTTTTTTTTTTTTTTCCTTTTTTTTTTTTCTTTTTTTTCTTTCTTTTTCTTTTCTTTTTTTTTTTTTTTTTTTTTTTTTTTTTGTGTGTGTGCGGGTGGGAGACACAGTGAAAGACACAAAGTGCACCAATCTTTTATTCAATTTCCACCACCAGGAAGATAGGAAAACACCCGGGTGGCCAGTGACAAACTCTGAACTGTGTTTATTCTGTCAGCAATAGTTTACTTCGTTGGATGTGAATTACCTCTTTAATTGAACTGGTGTTTAATTGTTCAGGTATCAATCACATCAAAAACACAGTTTTTACCCACTGATTTATCTCCGGTGAGATGAGACCAATAGATTACCATTTCCTGCCCTGTTCTTGGGTCTTTTATTCATTGCAAAGACTTGATTTGTATTTTCACACATTCAGGATTTCTGAATGTGCTTCACAGCAACTGAAGTCCTTGTGAGGTGTAGTCACAAGGCCCAGGTCTCCCACTTAGAATTTAATGGCACCTGCACGAATTCTCCAATTATTGTTGCCCTGCTTCAATTCCTTCCATTTAGTTGTTCCTTGATACACATCTTCAACGCACGGGTGCCCTGCTGATTTTCTTTTCATTCAGTAAGGCACTGAATTGAATCTCCAATTTACCGATGCTTGCAATATTTCTTCTTTTTATTGATTCCCTGGCCCTGATTCCCCAATGGTCTGCTCCAATTTTCCAATATATTGGCACTCCCACCAATTTTCTAATGTAATGGCACTGTGCACCAGATCTCCCATTTACTGTTTCCACCAAATCTCCCATTTACTCCTATCCCTGTGCTAATTCTTCCATTTACTGATGCTCGAGCCCAATACCACGATTTCAGGGTGCGCTACTCTAATGCTCCCATTTACTGTTACCATGCACCAATTCTCTAATTTAGCTCCACTGTGAAACAGGTCTCTCATTTACTGATACCCCACACCAATTTTCCAATTCAGTGTTGCTGAGCACCATTTCCCCCAATTACTGACGTCCTGAACAAGTTCTCCACTCCGTTTTGCCTTACACCAATCCTCACACTGACTCATGCTCTCGCCCAGTTTGGGGGCGCCCTACTTTAAATCTCCCAAAAGGTATGGCCCTGCCCCAATTCTCCCATTTAGTGCAACACAGCACAACTCACCCATTCAGTGCTGAATTGCATTCATTCAACCATTATATGACGCCCAGTTGCAAATTCTCACATTTCCATAAGCACTTTTCCAGTTTTTTCCATTTAGTAGTTCCTTGCAATGATTCTCCAATTTAGTGGAGACCTGCCAGAATTCTTAAATGTAGGCGTGGATACGTTGGACTAAAGGGTCTGTTTCCGTGCTGTACATCTCTAAAGCTGTAATTAGTGCTCCGCTTCCCTGCACCAATTCTCCAATCCTGCACTAATTCGGGAATTTCACCAACTCATCCATTGAGGTTATCCTGTCCCAGTCCTCCCACTTAGAATTTAATGGCACCTGCATGAATTCTCCAATTATTGTTGCTCTGCACCAATTCCTTCCATTTAGTTGTTCCCTGATACACATCTTCAACGTACGGGTGCCCGACTGAATTATTTTCATTTAGTGATGCACTGAACTGAATCTCCAATTTACCGATGCTTGCAACATTTCTTCTTTTGATTGATTCCCTGCCCCTTATTCCGAATTTAGACATGCTCTGCTCCAATTTTCTAATATATTGGCACTCACACCAGTTTTCCAATGTAATGGCACTATGTACCGAATCTCCCATTTATTGTTTCCACCAAATCTCCCATTTACTCATATCCCTGTACTAATTCTTCCATTTGCTGATGCCCGAGTCCGATTCTACCATTTCAGTGTGCACTACTCTAATTCTCCCATTTACTGTTGCCATGCACCAATTCTCTAATTAGCTCCACCAGGTCTCTCATTTACTGATGCCCCACACCAATTCTCCAATTCAGTGTCGCTCAGCACCATTTCCCCCAATTACTGACGTCCTGAACAAGTTCACTACTCAGTTTTGCCTTACACCAATCCTCACACTGACTGATGTCCTCGCCCAGTTTAGGGGTGTCCTACTCTCAATGTCCCCAAAGGTATTTTCCTGCCTTGAACTGCTGCCATTTATTTGGTGCAGATAAACCCACAATGATGTAAGGGAGGGGTGTTCCAGGATTTCCAACCAATGGCACTTGTGGGACTGAGATGTTTTTCCAAGCCAGGGTGGGGAGTGGCTTGATGTGGAATTGCCAACTGGTGGTGTTCCCGTGTATCTGCTGTGCTCAGCATTCCACATGATAGTGCCGTGGGTCTGGAAGCTGCTCTGGAAGGAACCTTGGGGAATGTCTCCAGTGCATCTTGTCTATGGTACACACTGCTGCTACTGAGTGTCGGTGGTGGAGACAGGGGCTGTTTGTGGCTGTGGTGCTGAGCAAGCTGCACTGCAAGTTTATTCCACCTAATTATGGAGAACACAACTCCTCTCCATCATCATCAATCCATTTCCCAGACGGACACCCAGTGATTACACGGATCTGTTAATTGTCCCAATGACCATGAGGTTGTAACCAGATTGCCCTGTTCCCTGACAATGGTCTGAGGGCCATCCCGCGACTGTTGCACTGTCTCCTGGCCATTCCATGTGTAAAAGCTGGGACTGAGCTGATGGGACACAGACTGTGTTACAGATGGTTACACTCAGGGCACTCTCACTCACTCACTGCGTCACAATCACCGGAGTGACGCAAAGGCGCAAGGGGCTGCGCGGTGACGTCACCCCAGGATGGCCGCCCGCACAGAGGAAGGATTGACAAGGAGGAAGCGGGAGGAGGCAAGAGGTGACTCAGACCAGGGCCGTGAGGAGAGGCAGAGCGGCGCCCTCTGGCGGCCGGGAGGAGGAATCAGCAGCCACAGGAGGGTGGAGCGGATTGGTGGGAAGGAAGATTGACAGGTGGGACAGGTCATGGGGGCGGGGCTGAGCTGGAAGGTTGGAGCTGGGGTAAGGGGGGGGAGGGGAATGAGGAAACTGGGGAATTCCACACCCCCCTCCCTCCCTGTCCTCCTGTCCCTGAGGGAGATTTGGACTCTGTACCATGTGGTGGGGCTGCACATGTCATTAACACAGTGGGATCTTGCTGTGCCCTGGGTCTCCTATTGTTGTCCAAACTGTGGGGTGATGGGAAATAAAGCCCCTTTCTCAGTGAGGGGTGGGGTGGGGCAGGGGGAAGCCTGGGGACTGGGATCTTGCTGTGCATGAAGACACACACAGTTGAATGGCCGGTCAGTCTCTGCACACACGGTGCCCCCCACCACCTCCAGCCCAGGACCTGGGACACAGCGAGGGGTGGGGGTGGTGAGGGAGGGTGGGGGAATTGTACACAATGGAGACACAGTGGGTGCTTTTATACAGAGATGGGGGAGTATGGATAGAGGGGATAGAGTATGGATAGTTCGAGGTAGGGGGTTAAATGAAGGTGCACAGGGGGAGAGGGGCAATTAGATTCAGGAAAGGGGGAAAGTGGGTGGGGCTGTAATATTCCAGGAGGGGTGGGAAATTGTGGGTGGGGTCACAAATTAGCCAAAGGTAGGGGAGTTACAGGGGAATGAGGCAGTAAATGTAGGGGGGAAGAGAAAATTGGGGAAGGGCCAATATCTGGTGGGGGTGTGGATTGGAAAGGTAAATAAATGGGGATGGGCTGGAAATCAACTCTGCCCCAAAGAGGGGGTGGGGGGAGAGACTGATCATGGGGGTATTGGGAATTGTGGTCAGGAATATAATGGGGGGGCAATAACATTCAGGGGGTGAATACTTGATAGGGGGGAGGTTGACGTAAATCCTTGTATCGGGGGGTGGGAGGGGTGTTGGTGCCTGGGATCTTGCTGTGCAGTGAGACAGTCCCTGAAAAGGTCAGTGAGTGTCTGCACGTGCTCACTGTGTCCCCCCACCATAAAGGGGTGGGTGGGGAGGCAGGAACAAGGGGGGAGGGAGGACGGAGGGGTGTTTCTATGTCTCTCTCACTCTTTTCTACCCCCTTCTCTCCCTCTCTTCTTTCTCACCTGCCCCTCCTCCTCTCCTCCCCACTCCTTCCTCCCACTCTTCTCTGTTTTCTCCTCCATCACCCTTGCCTTCCCCCCTTCCTTCCCTGCCCCCTCTCCTTCCCTAGCACTTGCCTTCCCCTCTACTTGCCCCTTCCCCCTCTCCTTCCCCCCATTCCCCACTCTCCACCCATTCCCCTCTCTTCTTCCCCCATTCCCCCTCTCCTTCCCCCATTCCCCCTCTCCTTCCCCCCATTCCCCACTCTCCTTCACCCATTCCCCTCTCTTCTTCCCCCATTCCCCCTCTCCTTCCCCATCCCCTCATTCCCCCTCTCCTTCCCCACCTCTGCCCCCTCCACCCTCTCCTTCCACTCTCCTCCTTCCCCCTCCTCTCCTTCCGCCCTCTCCTTCCCCACTTCATTTCCCTCCCCTCCTACCAGCCTCTCCGTCACCCCTTCCATCCCTCTCCTTCCAAACCTCTCCTCTCCTCCCCCCTCCATCCCCCACTCTTCTCTCTCTGCTTCTCCCCTCCATCTCCCTTACTTTTTCCCCTCTCCTTCCCTGTCAATCGCTTCCCCCCCACACTCTGCCCTCTCCTCCCACCCTCTCCTCCGCTCTCAAACCCCCCTCTCCTTCACCCCCTTCCCCCCTCATTCACCCCTTCCCTCTCTCCTTCAACCCCAATTCTTCCCCCCCTTCCCCCCACTGCTCCCCCTCCTTCCTCACCCTGCATCTTCACCCCCTTCCTTCCCCTCTCCTCCGCCCCCTCCTCCCATCCTCTCCTCCGGCCCCTCCTCTCCCAACTCTCCTTCAACCTTCTCTTCTGCCATCTCGTTCCATCCTCTCTTTCGCCATCTCCTCCCACCCTCTCGTTCCCACTCTTCTTCCTCCCTCTCTCCTCCCCCCTCCTTCAAACCCGCCTCTCCTTCTCCCTTCCTTTTCCCCCTCCCCTTTTCCCTACTCTCCTTCCAACCCTACTCCCCCCTTCCCGCCACTCTCCTTCTCCCCGCTCCTTGTCCCCTCTACTTACCCACCTCTCCTTCACTCCTTCCACCCTTCTCCTTCCCCTTCTCATTCCCCCTTCGCCCTTCTCCTTCCACCTATCCTCCCCCACTTCCCCAACTCTCCTTCCCCCACCTTCTCCCTTCACCCTCTTCTTCCCCCTCCCCATCTCCTCCTCTCCTTCCCCAATCTCTCCTTCACCCCGCATACTCCCCCTCCTCTACTTCCTCCCCCTCCCTCATTTCCCCCTCTCCTCCACCCCTCCTCCTCCCTCCTTCCCCCTCCTACCACCTTCTCTTTCCACCCCTCACCTTTCTCTCCCCTACCTTCCCACATCTCCTTTCCGTTCCCCAATTCTCCACGTCACCTTCCCCCCACCTCCCCTCATTCCCCCTCTCCTTCAATCCTCTCCTTTCCCTCTCCCCTCTCTTCCCCTTTGCCTCCCCCTCATTCCCCCGCTCATTCACCCCACTCTTCCCCCTTTCCTTCACCTCTCTCCTCCCCCACCACGCTTTCCTTCCTCCCTCCCTCCCCCACGTCTCCTTCCCCCACTCCCTCCCCCTCCCTCATTCCCCCACTCCTCCACCCCTCCTTCCCCTCTCCTACCCCTTCTCCTTCCATCCCTCTCCCTCCCCCCCCTTCCCTTCCCACATCTCCTTCCCGTCCCCTCCTTCCCCCACTCCATTCCCCCATACCACTCCCCCACCCTCCTTTCCTCCCCTCTCCTGTTGCGGGACTGGTGTTTGGGAGAAGTGTTCACATTTTTGGATCATTGGGATCTACTTCGGGGTAGAAGTGACCTGTACAAGAAGGATGGATTACACCTAAATTGGAAGGGGTCTAATGTACTGGCAGGGAGATGTGCTAGAGCTGCTCGGGAGGATCTAAACTAGTAAGGGGGTGGGTCCCAGGGAGATAGTGAGGAAAGATATCAATCTGAGACTGGGACAGTTACGTACAGAAGCGAGTCAAACAGTCAGGGCAGGCAGGGACAAGGTAGGACTAATAAATTAAACTGCATTTATTGCAATGCAAGGGGCCTAACATGGAAGACAGATGAACTCAGCGCACGGTTAGGAACGTGGGACTGGGAAAAAAAATTTACAGCTCAGGAACTGGCCCTCCTGCCCTCCAAGCCTGAGCCGATCCAAATCTACTGTCTAAATCTGTCGCCCCATTCCTGAGTATCTGTGTCCCTCTGCTCCCCACCTACTCATGCATCTGTCCAGACACATCTTAAATGAATCTACCGTGCCTGCCTCTACCACCTCTGCTGGCAACACGTTCCAAACGCCCACCACCCTCTGTGTGAAGTACTTGCCGTGTGTATCCCCTTAAACTTTCCACCTCTCACCTTGAAAGCATGACCTCTCCTTATTGAATCCTTCACCTCTGGGGAAAAAGCTTATCTCTATCCACCCTGTCTATACCCTTCCTGATTTCATAAACCTCAATCACGGCCCCCCTTAAACTTCATTTTTCTAATGAAAACAATCCTAACCTACTCAACCTCTCTTCATAGCTAGCACCTTCCATACCAGGCAACCTCCTCGTAAACCTTCTCTGCACCCTCTCCAAAGCGTCCACACCCTTTTGGGAATGTGGTGACCAGAACTGTACACAGTATTCTAAATCTGGCCGAACCAATGTCTTGTACAATTTTAGCATGACTTGCCAGCTCTTATACTCAATATCCCGTCCAATGAAGGCAAGCAGACTATATGCCTTCTTGACCACTCTCTCCACCTGTGCAGCAACCTTCAGGGTACAATGGACCTGCACTCCCAGATCTCTCTGCCCATCAACTTTTCCCAAGGGTCCTCTGTTCATTGTATAATTCGCTCTCGAATTAGTCTTGCCAAAATGCATCACCTTACTTTTGTGAGATATCATAGCAATTATAGAAACATGGCTCAGAGATGGGCAGGACTGGCAGCTTAATGTCCCAGGATACAAATGCTACAGGAAGGATAGAAAGGGAGGCAATAGAGGAGGGGGAGTGGTGTTTCTGATAAGGGATAGCATTACAGCTGTGCTGAGGGAGGATTTTCCTGGAATAACATCCAGGGACGTTAGTTGGCTGGAACTGAGAAATAAGAAAGGGATGATCACCTTATTGGGATTGTATTATAGACCCCCTAATAGTCAGAGGGAAATTGAGAAACAAATTTGTTCGGAGATCTCAGCTATCTGTAAGAATAATAGGGTGGTTATGGTCAGGGATTTTAACTTTCCAAACATAGGCTTTCACTCCCATAGTGTTAAGCGTTTAGATGGAGAGGAATTTGTTAAGTATGCACAAGACAATTTTCTGATTCAGTATGTGGATGTACCTACTAGAGAAGGTGCAAATCTTGACCTACTCTTGGGAAATAAGGCAGGGCAGGTGACTGAGGTGTCAGTGGGGGAGCACTTTGGGGCCAGCGACCATAATTCTATTAGATTTAAAATAGTGATGGAAAAGGGTAGACCAGATCGAAAAGTTAAAGTTCCAAATTGGAGAAAAGCCAATTTTGACGGTATTAGGCAAGAATTTTCAAAAGCTGATTGGGGGCAGATGTTCGCAGGTAAAGGAAGGGCTGGAAAATGGGAAGCCTTCAGAAGTGAGATAATAAGAGTCCAGAGAAAGTATATTTCTGTTCGGGTGAAAGAAAAGGTTGAGCTGAAAATGTGTTGCTGGAAAAGCGCAGCAGGTCAGGCAGCATCAGGAACAGGACAATCGACGTTTCGGGCATAAGCCCTTCTTCAGGAATGAGGAAAGTTTGTCCAGCAGGCTAAGATAAAAGGTAGGGAGGAGGGACTTGGGAGGGGCGTCAGAAATGTGATAGGTGGAAAGAGGTCAAGGTGAGGGTGATAGGTCAGACTGGGGCGCGGGCGGAGAGGTCAGGAAGAAGATTGCAGGTTAGGAAGGCGGTGCTGAATTCGATGGATTTGACTGAGACAAGGTGGGGGGAGGGGAAATGAGGAAACTGGTGAAATCCGAGTTCATCCCTTGTGGTTGGAGGGTTCCTAGGCGGAAGATGAGGCGCTCTTCCTCCAACCGTCATGTTGTTGTGGTCTGGCGATGGAGGAGTCCAAAGACCTGCATATCCTTGGTGGAGTGGGAGGGGGAGTTGAAGTGTTGAGCCACGGGGTAGTTGGGTTGGTTGGTCCGGGTGTCCCAGAGGTGTTCTCTGAAACGCTCCGCAAGAAGCCGGCCTGTCTCCCCAATATAGAGGAGGCCACATCAGGTGCAGAGGATGCAATAGATGATGTGTGTGGAGGTGCAGGTGAATCTGTGGCGGATATGGAAGTTTCCTTTGGGGCCTTGGAGGGAGGTGAGGGGGGAGGTGTGGGCGCAAGTCTTGCACCTCCTGCGATTGCAGGGGAAGGTGCCGGGAGTGGAGGTTGGGTTGGTGGGGTGTGTGGATCTGACGAGGGAGTCTCGGAGGGAGTGGTCTTTACAGAATGCTGATAGGGGAGGGGAGGGAAATATATCCTTGGTGGTGGGGTCCATTTGGAGGTAGCGGAAATGACGGCGGATGATACGCTGTACATGGAGATTGGTGGGGTGGTAGGTGAGGACCAGTCGGGTTCTGTCCTGGTGGTGGTTGGAGGGGCGGGGCTCAAGGGCAGAGGAGCGGGAAGTGGAAGAGATGCGGTGGAGGGCATCATCGACCACGTCGGGGGGGGAATTGCGGTCCTTGAAGAAGGAGGCCATCTGGGTTGTGCGTTTTTGGAACTGGTCCTCCTGGGAGCAGATGCGGCGGAGACGAAGGAATTGGGAGAATGGGATGGCGTTTTTACAGGGGGCAGGGTGGGAGGAGGTGTAGTCCAGGTAGCTGTGGGAGTCGTTCGGTTTGTAGTAGATGTCCGTGTTGATTCGGTCGCCTGAGATAGAAATAGAAAGGGGAGGAAGGAATCTGAGACTGTCCAGGTGAATTTGAGGTCGGGGTGGAAGGTGTTGGTGAAGTGGATGAACTGTTCAACCTCCTCGTGGGAGCACGAGGCGGCGCCGATACAGTCATCGATGTAGCAGAGGAAAAGGTGGGGGGGTGGGGCCAGTGTAGTTGCGGAAGATGGACTGTTCCACATCCAGGGGTTAGGCTCTGGAACACAGTGCCTGAGAGTGTGGGTTAGGCCGGATTAATCCAGAGGTTAGGGTCTGGAAAACAGTGCCTGAGAGTGTGGGATAGGGCAGATTCATCCAGGGATTATGTCTGGAACACAGTGCCAGAGAGTATGGTGGTGGTCGAATTAATGCTGGGTTTAGTGTCTGGAACACAGTGTCTGAGAGTGAGGGGAGGCCGGATGAATCAAGGGGTTAGGGTCTGGAACACAGTGTCTGAGAATGTGGGTTAGGCCGGATTAATCCAGGGGTTAAGGTCTGGAACACAGTGCCTGAGAATGTGGGATAGGCCAGATTAATCCACGGGTTAGGTTTTGGAACACACTGCCTGAGAGTGTGGGATAGGGCTGATTAATCCAGGGGTTAGGGTCTGCAACACAGTGTCTGAGAATGTGGGTTAGGCCGGATTAATCCAGGGGTTAGGCTCTGGAACAGTGTCTGAGAGTGTGCGGGAGGCTGAATTAATTCAGGTATGAGGGTCTGGAACACAGTGCCTGAGAGATTGGGATAGGCCGGATTAATCCAGGGGTGAGGGTCTGGAACGCAGTGCCTGAGAGTGTGGGATAGGCCGGATTAATCCAGTGGTTCGGTTCTGGAATACAGTGTCTGAGAGTGTACAATAGGCCGGGTCCACCTTGGGATTATTGTCGAGAATACAGTGTCTCATTGGGATAGGCCGGATTAATCCAGGGGTTAGGGTCTGGAAAACAATGCCTGAGAGTGTGGGATAGGCCAGAATATTCCAGGTGTTAGGATCTGGAACACAGTGTCTGAGACTGTGGGATAGGCCAGGTCAATCCAGGGGTTAGTGTCTGGAACGCAGTGTCTGAGAGTGTGGGATAGGGTGGATTAATCCAGTGGTTCGGTTCTGGAATACAGTGTCTGAGAGTGTACAATAGGCCGGGTCAATCCAGAGTTTATTGTCGAGAATACAGTGTCTGAGAGAATGGTGGTGGTCGGTTTAATACAGGGGTTAGTGTCTGGAACACAGTGTCACAGAGTGTGGGATAGGCTGAATTAATCCAGGGTTTCGGGTCTGTAACACAGTGCCTGAGAGTGTGGAATAGGCCAGGTCAATCCAGGTGTTAATGACTGGAACACAGTATCTGAGAGTGTGGGGGAGGCTGAATTAATCCAGGGGTTAGGGACTGGAACACAGTGCCTGTGAGTGTGGGGTAGGCCAGGTCAATCCAAGGGTTAGGGTCTGGAACACAGTGCCTGAGTTTGTGAGATAGGCCAGATTAATCCAGGGGTTAGGGTCTGGAACACAGTGTCTGAGAGTGTGGAGTAGGCCGGATTAATGCAGGGGTTAGGGTCTGGAACACAGTGCCTGAGAGTGTGTGGTAGGCCAGGTCAATCCAGAGGTTAGTGCCTGGAATGCAGTGCCTGAGAGTGCGGGATAGGTCGGATTAATCCAGGGGTTAGAATCTGGAACACAGTGTCAGAGAGTGTGGGATAGGCTGAATTAATCCAGGTTTTAGGGTCTGTAAAACAGTGTCTGAGGGTGGGGGTTTGGATGGATTAATCGAAGGCTTAGGGTCTGGAACACAGTGCCTGAGAGTGTGTGGTAGGCCGGATTAATCCAGGGGTTAGTGTCTGGAACACAGTGTCTGAGAGTGTGGGATAGGCTGAATTATTCCAGGCTTTACGGTCTGTAAAACAGTGTCTGAGGGTGTGGGTTTGGCTGGATTAATAGAAGGCTTTGTGTCTGGAATACAGTACCTGAGTGTGTGGGATTGGCCGGATTAATCCAGGGGTTATGGTCTGGAAAACAGTACCTGAGTGTGTGGGATAGGCCAGATTAGTCCAGAGGTTAGGGTCTGGAACACAGTACCTGAGAGTGTGGGAGAGGTGGAAATAATCCGGGGTTTGGATCTGTAACACAGTGTCTGAGAGTGTTCGGGAGTCCGAGTCAATCCAGGGTTAAGGGTCTGGAACACAGTTCCTGAGAATTTGGGATAGGCCGGATTAATCCAGGGGTTAGTGTCTGGAACACAGTGCCTAGGAGTGTGGGATAGGCTGGATTAATCCAGGGGTCAGTGTCTGGAACACAGTGTCTGAGAGTGAGGGGAGGCCGGATTCATCTAGGGGTTAGGGTCTGGAACACAGTGTCTGAGAGTGTGGGATAGGCCGGATTAATCTAGAGGTTAGGGTCTGGAACACCGTGTCTGAGAGTGTGGGATAGGCCAGATTAATGCATGGTTTAGGGTCTGAGAGTGTGGGTTAGGCCGGATTAATCCACAGGTTAGGGTCTGGAACACAGTATCTGAGAGTGTGGGATTCGCTGGATTAATCCAGGGGTTACGTTCTGGAACACAGTGCCTGAGAGTGTGGGGTAGGCCTGGTTAATCCAGGGATTAGTGTCTGGAACATAGTGTCTGAGAGTATGGAATAGGGCGGATTAATGCAGGGGTTTTGGTCTGGAATACAGTTTCTGAGAGTGTGGGATAGGCCAGATTAATGCATGGTTTAGGGTCTGAAACAGAGTGGCTGAGAGTCAGGGATAGGCCAGATTAATCCAGGGTTATGGCCTGGAACACAGTGCCTGAGTGAGTGGGATAGGCCGGATTAATCCAGGGGTTAGGGTCTGCAACACAGTGTCTCAGAATGTGGGTTAGTCCGGATTAATCCAAGGGTTAGGGTCCGGAACACAGTATCTGAGAATGTGGGAGAGACTGGATTAATCCAGGGGTTAGGTTGTGGAACAAAGTGCCTGAGAGCGTGGGATTGACCAGATTAATTCAAGGATTTAGGGTCTGGAACTCAGTGCCTGAGAGAGTGGGATAGGCCAGATTAATCCAGAGGTTATGGCCAGCAACACAGTGCCTGAGAGAGTGGAAAAGGCCGGATTAATCCAGGGGTCAGGGTCTGGAAAACAGAGCCTGAGAGTGTGGGATAGGGCAGATTCATCCAGGGATTATGTCTGGAACATAGTGCCAGAGAGTATGGTGGTTGTCGGTTTAATGCTGGGGTTAGGGTCTGGAATACAGTGTCTGAGAGTGAGGGATAGGCTGAAATAATCCAGACTGAAAATGTGTTGCTGGAAAAGCGCAGCAGGTCAGGCAGCATCCAGGGAACAGGAGATTCCTGAAGAAGGGCTTATGCCCGAAACGTCGATTCTCAGGATGCTGCCTGACCTGCTGCGCTTTTCCAGCAACACATTTTCAGCTCTGATCTCCAGCATCTGCAGACCTCACTTTCTCCTGAAATAATGCAGGGTTTAGTGTCTGTAAAACAGTGTTTGAGGGTGTGGGTTTGGCTGGATTAATCCAGGTGTTACGTTCTGGAACACAGTGCCTGAGAGTGTGGGGTAAACCCGGTTAATCTAGGGGTTAGTGTCTGGAACAGTGTCTGAGAGTGTGGGATAGGCCGGGTCAATCCAGGGGCTAGGGTCTGGAACACAGTGCCTGATAGTGTGGGATAGGCCGGATTAATCCAGAAGTTAGGGTCTGGAACACTGTGCCTGAGTGCGTGGGATAGGCCAGAATAATCCAGGGGTTAGTGTCTGGAATGCAGTGCCTGAGAGTGTGGGATAGGCCGGATTAATCCAGGCATTAGGGTCTGGACCACAGTGCCTGAGAGTTTGGGGAGGTCGGGTCATTTCAGTGGATAGGGTCTGGAACACAGTGCCTGAGAGTGTGAGATAGGCCGGGTCAATCCAGGGGTTAGGGTCTGGAACGCAGTACCCGTGAGTGTGAGTAAGGCCGCATTAATCCAGTGGTTATGGTCTGGATCATAGTGCCTGAGAGTGCAGGGTAGGACTCTGTAATATAGAGGTTAGGGTCTGGAGCACCGTGCCTGAGAGAGTGGGATAGGCTGGATTAATCCGAGGTTAGGGTGTAGAATACAGAGTCTGAGAGTGATGGATTGGTCGGATTAATCCAGGGGTTAGTGTCTGGAACATAGTGCCTGAGAGTGTGGGATAGGCCGGATTAATCCAGGGGTTAGAGTCTGGAACACAGTGTCTGAGAGTGTGGGATAGGCTGAAATAATCCAGGGTTTAGTGTCTGTAAAACAGTGTCTGAGGGTATGGGTTTGGCTGGATTAATCCAGATGTTAGGGTCTGGAACACAGTGCCTGAGTTTGTGATAGGCCGGATTAATCCAGGGGTTAGTGTCTGGAACACAGTGCCTGAGAGTGTGGGGTAAATCCGGTTAATCCAGGGGTTAGTGTCTGGAACACAGTGCCTGAGAGTGTGGGATTGGCCAGATTAATCAAGGGGTTAGGGTCTGGAAAACAGTGTCTGAGAGTGTGGGATGGGCAGGATTAATCCAGGGGTTAGGGTCTGGAACACAGGATCTGAGAATGTGGGTTAGACCGGATTCATCTAGGGGTTAGGATCTGGAACACAGTGCCTGAGAGTGTGGGGAGGCTGGGTCAATCCAGGGGTTAGGGTCTGGAACACAGTGCCTGAAAGTGTGGGGAGGCTGGGTCAATCCAGGGGTTAGGGTCTGGATCACAGTGCCTGAGTACGTGGGATAGGGTGGTTTTATCCAGGGGTTTTGGTCTGGAATACAGTTTCTGAGAGTGTGTGATACGCCAGATGAATGCAGGGTTTAGGGAATGACACAGAGTGCCTGAGAGTCAGGGATAGGCCAGATTAATCCAGGGGTTAGGGTCTGGAACACAGTGACTGAGAGTTTGGGGAGGTCGGGTCATTCCAGGGGATAGGGTCTGGAACAGAGTGCCTGAAAGTGTGGGGGAGGCCGGATTTATCCAGGGGTTAGGGTCTGCAACACAGTGTCTGAGAATGTTGGTTAGGCCGGATTAATACAGAAGTTAGGGTCTGGAACACAGTGCCTGAGTGCGTGGGATAGGCCGGAATAATCCAGGTGTTAGGGTCTGGAAAACAGTGTTTGAGAGTGTGGGGTAGGCCGGATTAATCCAGGGGTTAGGGTCTGGAACACAGTGTCTGAGAGTGTGGGATTGGCAGAATTAATCCAGGCTTTAGGGTCTGCAAAACAGTGTCTGAGGGTGTGGGTTTGGCTGGATTAATCAAGGGGTTAGGGTCTGGAACACAGTGTCTGAGAGTGTGGGATAGGCTGGGTCATTCCAGGGGTTAGGGTCTGGAACACAGTGCCTGAGAGTGTGGGATAGGCCGGATTAATCCAGAGGTTATGGTCTGGAACAAAGTCCCTGAGTGCGTGGGATAGGCCGGAATAATCCAGGGGTTAGGGTCTGGAAAACAGCGCCTGAGAGTGTGGGATAGGCCGTATTCATCTCGGGGATAGGTTCTGGAACACAGTGTCTGAGAATGTGGGTTAGGCCAGATTAATCCAGGAGTTAGGGTCTGGAACACTGTGCCTGAGAGTGTGGGGGAAGCCCGATTAATCCACAGGTTAGGTTCTGGAACACACTCCCTGATAGTGTGGGGGAGGCTGGATTAATCCAGAGGTAAGGGTCGGGAACACAGTGCCTGAGTGTGTGGGATAGGTGGGAGTAATCCAGGGGTTAGGGTATGGAATTCGGTGCCTTTGAGTGTGGGATAGGCCGGATTAATCCAGGCATTAGGGTCTGGACCACAGTGCCTGAGAGTTTGGGGAGGTCGGGTCATTTCAGTGGATAGGGTCTGGAACACAGTGCCTGAGAGTGTGAGATAGGCCGGGTCAATCCAGGGGTTAGGGTCTGAAACGCAGTACCCGTGGGTGTGGGTAAGGCCGCGTTAATCCAGTAGTTATGGTCTGGATCAAAGTGCCTGAGAGTGCAGGGTAGGACGCTGTAATATAGAGGTTAGGGTCTGGAACACCGTGCCCGAGAGAGTGGGATAGGCTGGATTAATCCGAGGTTAGGGTGTAGAATACAGAGTCTGAGAGTGATGGATTAGTCGGATTAATCCAGGGGTTAGTGTCTGGAACATAGTGCCTGAGAGTTTGGGGAGGTCGGGTCAATCCAGGGGTTAGGGTATGGAATTCGGTGCCTTTGAGTGTGGGATAGGCCGGATTAATCCAGGGGTTAGGTTCTGGAATACAGTGCCTGAGAGTTTGGGGAGGTTGGGTCATTCCAGGGGACAGGGTCTGGAACACAGTGCCTGAGAGTGTGGGATTCGCTGGATTAATCCAGGGGTTACATTCTGGAACACAGTGCCTGAGAGTGTAGGGTAGTCCCGGTTAATCCAGGGGTTAGTGTCTGGGGCACAGTGTATGAGAGTGTGGAATAGGGCGGATTAATGCAGGGATTTTGGTCTGGAATACAGTTTCTGAGAGTGTGGGATAGGCCAGATTAATGCAGGGGTTATGGCCTGGAACACAGTGTCTGAGAGAGTGGGATAGGCCGGATTAATCCAGGGGTTAAGGTCTGCAACACAGTGTCTGAGAATGTGGGTTAGGCCGGATTAATCCAGGGGTTAGGGTCTGCAACACAGTGTCTTTGAATGTGGGTTAGGCCGGATTAATCCAGGGGTTAGTGTCTGGAACACAGTGTCTGAGAATGTGGGTTAGGCTGGATTAATCCAAGGGTTAGGATCTGGAGCACAGTGCCAGAGAGTGTGCGGGAGGCTGAATTAATTCAGGTAAGAGGGTCTGGAACATAGTGCCTGAGAGATTGGGACAGGGCGGATTAATCCAGGGGTTAGGGTCTGCAACACAGTGTCTGAGAATGTGGGGGAGACTGGATTAATCCAGGGGTTAGGTTGTGGAACAAAGTGCCTGAGAGCGTAGGACAGACCAGATTAATTCAAGGATTTAGGGTCTGGAACACAGTGCCTGAGAGAGCGGGATAAACTGGACTAATCCAGGGGTTAGTGTCTGGAACACAGTGTCTGAGAATATGGGTTAGGCCGGATTCATCTCGGGGTTAGGATCTGGAACACAGTGCCTGAAAGTGTGGGGAGGCTGGGTCAATCCGGGGGTTAGAGTCTGGAACACAGTGCCTGAGTGCGTGGGATAGGGTGGATTTATCCAGGGGTTTTGGTCTGGAAGACAGATTCTGAGAGTGTGTGATACACCAGTCGAATGCAGGGTTTAGGGACTGATACAGAGTGCCTGAGAGTCAGGGATAGGCCAGATTAATCCAGGGGTTAGGGTCTGGAACACAGTGACTGAGAGTTTGGGGAGGTCGGGTCATTCCAGGGGATAGGGTCTGGAACACAGTGCCTGAGAGTGTGGGGAGGCCGGATTTATCCAGGGGTTAGGGTCTGCTTCACAGTGTCTGAGAATGTTGGTTAGGCCGGATTAATACAGAATGTTGGGGTCTGGAACACAGTGCCTGAGTGCGGGGAATAGGCCGGAATAATCCAGGTGTTAGGGTCTGGAAAACATAGAACATAGAACATAGAACAATACAGCACAGCACAGGCCCTTCGGCCCACGATGTTGTGCCGAACTTCTAACCTAGATTAAGTACCCATCCATGTACCTATCCAAATGCCGCTTAAAGGTCGCCAATGATTCCGACTCTACCACTCCCACGGGCAGCGCATTCCATGCCCCCACCACTCTCTGGGTAAAGAACCCACTCCTGACATCTCCCCTATACCTTCCACCCTTCACCTTAAATTTATGTCCCCTTGTAACACTCTGTTGTTCCCGGGGAAAAAGTTTCTGACTGTCTACTCTATCTATTCCTCTGATCATCTTATAAACCTCTATCAAGTCACCCCTCATCCTTCGCTGTTCCAACGAGAAAAGGCCGAGAACTCTCAACCTATCCTCGTACGACTTCCTCTCCATTCCAGGCAACATCCTGGTAAATCTTCTCTGCACCCTCTCCAAAGCTTCCATATCTTTCCTAAAGTGAGGTGACCAGAATTGCACACAGTACTCCAACTGTGGCCTAACCAAAGTCCTGTACAGCTGCAACATCACTTCACGACTCTTGAATTCAATCCCTCTGCTAATGAACGATAATACTCCATAGGCCTTCTTACAAACTCTATCCACCCGAGTGGCAACCTTCAAAGATCTATGTACATAGACCCCAAGATCCCTCTGTTCCTCCACCTGACTAAGAACCCTACCATTAACCCTGTATTCCGCATTCTTATTTGTTCTTCCAAAATGGACAACCTCACACTTGGCAGGGTTGAACTCCATCTGCCACTCCTCAGCCCATCTCTGCATCATATCTAAGTCCCTCTGCAGCCGACAACTGCCCTCCTCACTGTCCACAACTCCACCTATCTTCGTATCATCTGCAAATTTACTGACCCACCCTTCGACTCCCTCATCTAAGTCATTAATAAAAATTACAAACAGCAGAGGACCCAGAACTGATCCCTGCGGAACTCCACTTGTAACTGGGCTCCAGGCTGAATATTTACCATCTACCACCACTCTCTGCCTTCGACCGGTTAGCCAGCCTTGCTGATCTTTGAGGGGCCCTATTCTCTCCCTAGTTACCCTTTTGTCCTTAATATATTTGTAAAAACCCTTTGGATTCTCAATTCTATTTGCCAAAGCTATCCCATGTCCCCGTTTTGCCCTTCTGATTTCCCTCTTAAGTATGCTCCTACTTTCTTTATACTCTTCTAAGGATTCACTCTATCGATTCTGTCTATACCCTACATATGCTTCCTTCTTTTTCTTAACCAAACCCTCAATTTCTTTCGTCATCCAGCATTCCCTATACCTACTAGCCTTCCCTTTCACCCTGATAGGAATATACTCTCTCTGGATTCTTGTTATCTCATTTCTGAAGGCTTCCCATTTTCCAGCCGTCCCTTTACCTGCAAAGATCTCTCTCAAAACACCTTTCGAAAGTTCTTTCCTAATACCGTCAAAACTGGCCTTTCTCCAATTTAGAACTTCAACTTTTAGATCTGGTCTATCCTTTTCCATCACTATTTTAAAACGAATAGAATTATGGTCGCTGGCCTCAAAGTGCTCCCCCACTGACACCTCAGTCACCTGCCCTGCCTTATTTCCCAAGAGTAGGTCAAGTTTTGCACCTTCTCTAGTAGGTACATCCACATACTGAATCAGAAAATTGTCTTGTACACACTTAAGAAATTCTAAACCTTTAACACAATGACAGCCATTCTCTTGTTTCAATCTTTCTCTTTGTTTTTGGAATATCCCACACTCTCAGACACTGTGTTCCAGACCCTAACCCCTGGATTAATCCGGCCTATCCCATACTCTCAGACACTGTGTTCCAGGCCCTAACACCTGGATTGACTCGGCCTCCCGAACACTCTTAGGCACTATGTTCCAGAGCCTAACCCCTGGATTAATCCGGCCTATCCCACTCTCTCACTCACTGTGTTCCAGACACTAACCTCTATATTACAGCGCCCTACCCTGCACTCTCAGGCACTATGATCCAGACCATAACCACTGGATTAACGCGGCCTTACCCACACTCATGGGTACTGCGTTCCAGACCCTAACCCCTGGATTGACCCGGCCTATCTCACACTCTCAGGCACTGTGTTCCAGACCCTATCCACTGGAATGACCCGACCTCCCCAAACTCTCAGGCACTGTGTTCCAGACCCTAATGCCTGGATTAATCCGGCCTATCCCACACTCAAAGGCACCGAATTCCATACCCTAACCCCTGGATTATTCCCACCTATACCACACTCACAGGCACTGTGTTCCCGACCCTTACCTCTGGATTAATCCAGCCTCCCCCACACTATCAGGGAGTGTGTTCCAGAACCTAACCCTTGGATTAATCAGGCATTGTGTTCCAGACCCTACACTCTGGATTAGTCCGGCCTATCCCACATTCTCAGACACTGTGTTCAGACCCTAACCCCTGGATGAATCCGGCCTATCCCACACTCTCAGGCACTGTTTTCCAGACCCTAACTTCTGGATTAATCCGGCCTAACCAACATTCTCAGACACTGTGTTCAGACCCTAACCCCTGGATAAATCCGGCCTCCCCCACACTCTCAGGCACTGTGTTCCAGACCCTATCCCGTGGAATGACCCGACCTCCCCAAACTCTCAGTCACTGTGTTCCAGATCCTAACCCCTGGATTAATAAGGCCTATCCCACACTCAAAGGCACTGAATTCTATACCCTAACCCCTGGATTATTCCCACCTATCCCACACTCTCAGGCACTGTGTTCCAGGCCATAACCCCTGGATTAATCTGGCCTATCCCTGACTCTCAGGCACTCTGTATCAGTCCCTAAACCCTGCATTCGTCTGGCATATCACACACTCAGAAACTGTATTCCAGACCAAAACCCCTGGATAAATCCAGCCTATCCCATGCACTCAGGCACTTTGATCCAGACCAAAACCCCTGGATTGACCCAGCCTCCCCACACTCTCAGGCACTGTGTTCCAGATCCTAACCCCTGGATTTAACCCAGCCTCCCCACACTCTCAGGCACTGTGTTCCAGACCCTAACCCCTGGATTGACCCAGCCTAGCCCATACTCTCAGACCCTGTATTCCAGACCCTAACCCCTGGATTAATCCAGCCATACCACACTCTCAGGCACTGTATTCCAGACCCTAAGCCTTCTATTAATCCAGCCAAACCCACACCCTCAGACACTGTTTTACAGACCCTAAAGCCTGGATTAATCCGGCCTTCCCCACACTCTCAGGCACTGTGTTCAAGAGCCTTACCCCTGGATTAATCCGGCTTCCCCCACACTTTCAGGCACTGTGCTCCAGAGCCTAACCACTGGATTAATGTGGCCTATCCCACACTCTCAGACACTGTGTTCCAGACCCTAACCTCTGGTTTAATCCAGCCTAACCCACATTCTCAGACACTGTGTTCCAGACCCTAAATCCTGGATTAATCCGGCCTCCCCACATTCTCAGACACTGTGTTCCAGACCCTAACCATTGGATTAATCCGAAATATCCCGCACTCTCAGGCACGGCGTTTGAGACACTAACCCCTGGATTGACCCGGCATATCCCACAGTCTCAGACACTGTGTTCTAGAACGTAACGCCTGGATTAATCCGGCCTATCCCACTCTCTCTGACACTGTGTTCCAGACACTAACCCCTGGATTAATTCAGCCTATCCCACTCTCTCTGACACTGTGTTCCAGACACTAACCCCTGTATTAAACCGACCACCACCATACTCTCAGACACTGTATTCCCGACAATAAACCCTGGATTGACCCGGCCTATCGTACACTCTCAGACACTGTGTTCCAGAATCGAACCACTAGATTAATCCGGCCTATCCCATACTCTCAGACACTGTGTTCCAGACCCTAACCCCTGGATAAATCCGGCCTCCCCACATTCTCAGGCACTGATTTCCAGACCCTAACCCCTGGATTAATCCGGCCTATCCCACTCTCTCTGACACTGTGTTCCAGACACTAACCCTTGTATTAAATCGACCACCACCATACTCTCAGACACTGTATTCCCGACAATATACCCTGGATTGACCCGACCTATCGTACACTCTCAGACACTGCGTTCCAGAACCGAACCACTGGATTAATCCGGCCTCAACCCACATTTTCAGACATTGCGTTCCAGACCTTAACACCTGGATTAATCCGGCCTCCCGCACACCCTGAGGCACTGTGTTCCAGAGCCTAACCCCTGGATTGATCCGGCCTATCCCATACTCTCAGGCACTGTATTCCAGACACAAACACCTGGATTGACCTTGCCTTCCCCACACTCTCAGCCATTCTGTTCCTGACCCTAACCCCTGGATTAATCCAGCCTGTCCCACTCTCTCAGACAATGTATTCCAGACCCTCAACCCTGGATTGACCCGGCCTATCCCACACTCTCAGGGACTGTATTCCAGAACCTAACCCCTGGATTAAAACAGCCTATCCCACACTCAAAGGCACTGAATTCCATACCCTAACCACTAGATTATTCCCACCTATCCCACACTTTCAGGCACTTTGTTCGCAACCCTAACACCTGGATTAATCGGGCTTCCCCCACACTCTCAGACACTGTGTTCCAGACCCTAACCCCAGAAATAATTCGGCCTCCCGAACACTCTCAGGCACTGTGTTTGAGACCCTGACCTCTGGATTAATCCGGCCCATTCCACACTCTCAGACACTGTGTTCCAGACCCTAACCCCTTGATTAATCCGGCCTATCCCACTCTCTCAGGGACGGTGTTCCAGACCCTAAATCCTTGAATTAATCTGGTCTAACCCACGCTCTCAGGCACTTTGTTCCACACCCTAACCCCTGGATTAATCCAGCCTCCCCGACATTCTCAGGCAGTGTGTTCCAGAACATAATCCATGGATTAATCCGGCCTATCCCACACTCTCAGGCACTGTGTTCCACACCCTCATCCCTGGATTAATCCAGCCTAACCCACATTCTCAGACACTGTGTTCCAAGCCCTAACCCTTGGATTAATCCAGCCTAACCCACATTCTCAGACAGTGTTCCAGACCCTAACCCCTGGATTAATCCGGCCTATCCCATTCTCTCAGGCACTGTGTTCCAGGCCATAACCCTTCGATTAATCTGGCCTATCCCACACTCTCAGAAACTGTATTCCCGACCCAAAACCCCTGGATTAATCTGCCCTATCCCATACTCTCAGGCACTGTGTTCCAGAACGTAACCCCTGGATTAATCCGGTCTATCCCACACTGTCAGGCACTGTGTTCCAGACCCTAAGCCTTTGATTAAACCAGCCAAACCCACACCCTCAGACACTGTGTTCCAGACTCTAACCCCTTGATTAATCCGGCCTATCCCACACTCTCAGGCACTGTGTTCCAGACCCTAAGCCATCGATTAATCCAGCCAAACCCACACCCTCAGACACTGTGTTCCAGAGCCTAACCCCTGGATTAATCCGGCCTATTGCACACTCTCAGGCACTGTGTTCCAGACCCTAATACCTGCATTAATCCGGCCAAACCCACACTGTCAGGCACTGTGTTCCAGACCCTAAGCCTTCGATTCATCCAGCCAAACCCACACCCTCAGACACTGTGTTCCAGACACTAACCTCTGGATTAATCCGGCCTATCGCACACTCTCAGGCACTTTGTTCCGCACCCTAACCCCTGGATTAATCCGGCCTCCCCCACACTCTCAGGCAGTGTGTTCCAAAACCTAACCCGTGGATTAATCCGGTTTATCCCACATTCTCAGGCACTGTGTTCCAGACCCTAACCCCTGCATTAATCCGGCTGATCCCACTCTCTCAGTCACTGTGTTCCAGACCCTTACTCCTGGATTAATCTGGCCTATCCCACACTCTCAGGCACTGAGTTCCAGACTCGAACCCCTGGATTAATCCGGCCTATCCCAAATTCTCAGGAACTGTGTTCCAGACCCTTAACCCTGGATTGACTCGGACTCCCGAACACTCTCAGACACTGTGTTACAGATCCTAACCCCCGGATTATTCCCACCTCTCCCACACTCTCAGGTACTGTGTTCCAGACCCTAACCCCTGGATTAATCCGGCCAATCCCACACTCTCAGGCACTGTATTCCAGACACTAAACCTTGTATTAATCCAGCCAAACCCACACCCTCAGACACTGTTTTACAGACCCTAAAGCCTGGAATAATTCAGCCTATCCCACTCTCTCAGGCACTGTGTTCCAGACCTTAAATCCTTGAATTAATCTGATCTATCCCACGCTCTCAGGCACTTTGTTCCACACCCTAACCCCTGGATTAATCCAGCCTCCCGACATTCTCAGGCAGTGTTCCAGAACCTAACCCGTGGATTAATCTGGCCTATCCCACTCTCTCAGACAGTGTTCCAGGCCATAAACCCTGGATTAATCTGGCCTGTCCCTGACTCTCAGGCACTGTGTTCCAGGCCATAAACCCTGGATTAATCTGGCCTGTCCCTGACTCTCAGCCACTCTGTTTCAGACCCGAAACCCTGCATTAATCTGGCCTATCCCACACTCTCAGAAACTGTATTCCCGACCCAAAACCCCTGGATTAATCTGCCCTATTCCATACTCTCAGGCACTGTGTTCCAGAACGTAACCCCTGGATTAATCCGGTCTTTTCCACACTGTCAGACACTGTGTTCCAGACCCTAAGCCTTTGATTAAACCAGCCAAACCCACACCCTCAGACACTGTGTTCCAGACTCTAACCCCTTGATTAATCCAGACTATCCCACACTCTCAGGCACTGTATTCTAGACACAAACACCTAGATTAATCCGGCCAATCCCACACTCTCAGGCACTGTGTTCCAGACCCTAAGCCTTCGATTAATCCAGCCAAACCCACACCCTCAGACACTGTGTTCCAGAGCCTAACCCCTGGATTAATCCGGCCTATCGCAAACTCTCAGGCACTGTGTTCCAGACCCTAATACCTGCATTAATCTGGCCAATCCCACACTGTCAGGCACTGTGTTCCAGACCCTAAACCTTCGATTCATCCAGCCAAACCCACACCCTCAGACACTGTGTTCCAGAGCCTAACCCCTGGATTAATCCGGCCTTTCGCACACTCTCAGGCACTGTGTTCCAAAACCTAATCCGTGGAATAATCCGGTTTATCCCACATTCTCAGGCACTGTGTTCCAGACCCTAACCCCTGCATTAATCCAGCTGATCCCACTCTCTCAGTCACTGTGTTCCAGACCCTAACTCCTGGATTAATCCAGCCTATCCCACACTCTCAGGCACTGTGTTCCAGACTCGATCCCCTGGATTAATCCAGCCTATCCCACACTCCTAGGCATTGTGTTCCAGACCCTCACCCCTGGATTAATCCGGCCTATCCAAATCTCTAAGGCACTGTGTTCCAAACCCTCATACCTAATTAATTCAGCCTCCCGCACACTCTCAGGCACTGTGTTCCAGAGCCTAACCCCTTGATTAATCCGGCCTAACCCACATTCTCAGGCACGGTGTTCCAGACCCTAACCGTGGATTAATCGGGCCTATCCCACACTCTCAGGCACTGTGTTCCAGACACTAACTCCTGGATTAATCCGGCCGATCCCACACTCTCAGGCACTGTGTTCCAGACTCTAACCCCTGGATTAATCCAGCCTATCCCACACTCCGAGGCACTGTATTCCAGACACTAACCCCTGGATTAATTCGGCCTATCCCAAATTCTCAGGAACTGTGTTCCAGACCCTTAACCCTGGATTGACTCGGACTCCCGAACACTCTCAGACACTGTGTTCCAAAACCTAACCCGTGGATGAATCCGGCCTATCCCACATTCTCAAGCACTGTGTTCCAGACCTAACCCCTGGATTAATCCGGCCTCACCCACACTCTCAGGCACTCTGTTCCAGACCCTAACCCCTGGATTAATCCGGCCTATCCCACATTTTCAGGCACTGTGTTCCAGACCCTAACCCCTGGATTAATCCGCCCTCCCCCACATTCTCAGATACTGTGTTCCAGACCCTAACCCCTGGATTAATCTGGCCTAACCCATATTCTCAGACACTGTGTTCCAGACACTAACCCCTGGATTAATCTGGCCTATCCCAAATTCTCAGGAACTGTGTTCCAGACCCTTAACCCTGGATTGACTCAGACTCCCGAACACTCTCAGACACTGTGTTACAGATCCTAACCCCCGGTTTATTCCCACCTCTCCCACTCTCTGAGGTACTGTGTTCCAGACCATAACCTCTGGACTAATCCGGCCTATCCCACACTCTCAGGCACTGTGTTCCAGACCCTCACCCCTGGATTAATCCGGCCTATCCCAATCTCTAAGGCACTGTGTTCCAAACCCTCATACCTAATTAATTCAGCCTCCCGCACACTCTCAGGCACTGTGTTCCAGAGCCTAACCCCTTGATTAATCCGGCCTAACCCACATTCTCAGACATTGTGTTCCAAGCCCTAACCCTTGGATTAATCCGGCCTATCCCACACTCTCAGGCACGGTGTTCCAGAACCTAACCGTGGATTAATCGGGCCTATCCCACACTCTCAGACACTGTGTTCCAGACCCTAACCCCTGCATTAATCCAGCCGATCCCACTCTCTCAGGCACTGTGTTCCAGCCACTAACTCCTGGATTAATCCGGACGATCCCACACTCTCAGGCACTGTGTTCCAGACTCTAACCCCTGGATTAATCCAGCCTATCCCACACTCCTAGGCACTGTATTCCAGACACTAACCCCTGGATTAATTCGGCCTATCCCAAATTCTCAGGAACTGTGTTCCAGACCCTTAACCCTGGATTGACGCGGACTCCCGAACACTCTCAGACACTGTGTTCCAAAACCTAACCCGTGGATGAATCCGGCCTATCCCACACTCTCAGGCACTCTGTTCCAGATCCTAACTCCTGGATTAATCCGACCTATCCCACATTTTCAGGCACTGTGTTCCAGACCCTAACCCCTGGATTAATCCGCCCTCCCCCACATTCTCAGATACTGTGTTCCAGACCCTAACCCCTGGATTGATCCGGCCGATCCCACTCTCTCAGTCACTGTGTTCCAGACCCTAACTCCTGGATTAATCCAGCCTATCCCACAATCTCTAGCACTGTGTTCCAGACCCTAACCCCTGGATTGATCCGGCCGATCCCACTCTCTCAGTCACTGTGTTCCAGACCCTAACTCCTGGATTAATCTGGCCGAACCCACATTCTCAGACACTGTGTTCCAGACACTAACCCCTGGATTAATCCAGCCTATCCCACACTCTCAGGCACTGTGTTCCAGACACTAACCCCTGGATTAATCCGGCCTATCGCAAATTCTCAGGAACTGTGTTCCAGACCCTTAACCCTGGATTGACTCGGACTCCCGAACACTCTCAGACACTGTGTTACAGATCCTTCCCCGGATTATTCCCACCTCTGCCACACTCTCAGGTACTGTGTTCCAGACCATAACCTCTGGACTATTCAGGCCTATCCCACACTCTCAGGCACTGTGTTCCAGACCCTCACCCCTGGATTAATCCGGCCTATCCCAATCTCTAAGCCACTGTGTTCCAAACCCTCATACCTAATTAATTCAGCCTCCCGCACACTCTCAGGCACTGTGTTCCAGAGCCTAACCCCTTGATTAATCCGGCCTAACCCACATTCTCAGACATTGTGTTCCAGACCCTAACCGTGGATTAATCGGGCTGATCCCACTCTCTCAGGCACTGTGTTCCAGACACTAACTCCTGGATTAATCCGGCCGATCCCACACTCTCAGGCACTGTGTTCCAGACTCTAACCCCTGGATTAATCCAGCCTATCCCACACCCCTAGGCACTGTATTCCAGACACTAACCCCTGGATTACTTCGGCCTCTCCAAAATTCTCAGGAACTGTGTTCCAGACCCTTAACCCTGGATTGACTCGGACTCCTGAACACTCTCAGACACTGTGTTACAGATCCTAACCCCCGGATTATTCCCACCTCTCCCACACTCTCAGATACTGTGTTCCAGACCCTAACCTCTGGACTAATCTGGCCTATCCCACACTCTCAGGCACTGTATTTCAGACACTAAGCCTTCTATTAATCCAGCTAAACCCACACCCTCAGACCCTAAAGCCTGGAATAATTCATCCTATCCCACTCTCTCAGGCACTGTGTTCCAGACCCTAAATCCTTGAATTAATCTGGTCTATCACTAGCTCTCAGGCACTTTGTTCCACACCCTGGATTAATCCCCTGGATTAATCCAGCCTCCCCGACATTCTCAGGCAGTGTGTTCCAGAACCTAACCCGTGGATTAATCCGGCCTATCCCACACTCTCAGGCACTGAGTTCCAGACCCTCACCCCTGGATTAATCCGGCCTATCCCAATCTCTAAGGCACTGTATTCCAGACCCTCATACCTAATTAGTTCAGCATCCCGCACACTCTCAGGCACTGTGTTCCAGACCCTAACCCCGTGGATTAATCCGGCCTATCCCTGACTCTCAGCCACTCTGTTTCAGACCCGAAAACCTGCATTAGTCTGGCCTATCCCACACTCTCAGAAACTGTATTCCAGACCAAAAAACCCTGGATTAATCCGCCCGATTCCATACTCTCAGGCACTGTGTTCCAGACACTAACCTCTGGATTAATCCGGCCTATCGCACACTCTCAGGCACTAAATTCCACACCCTAACCCCTGGATTAATCCAGCCTCCCCCACACTCTCAGGCAGTGTGTTCCAAAATCTAACCCGTGGATTAATCCGGCCTATCCCACATTCTCAGACACTGTATTCCAGACCCTAACACCTGGATAAATCCAGCCAATCCCACACTGTCAGGCACTGTGTTCCAGACCCTAAGCCTTCGATTAATCCAGCCAAACCCACACCCTCAGACACTGTGTTCCAGACACTAACCCCTGGATTAATCCAGCCTATCCCACACTCTCAGGCACTGTATTCTAGATCCTAACCATGGATTAATCCGGCCTATCCCACACTCTCAGGCACTTTATTCCATACCCTAACCCCTGGATTAATCAGGCCTAACCCACATTCTCAGACACTGTGTTCCAGACCCTAACCCCTTGATTAATCCGTCCTCCCCTCACTCTCAGACACTGTGTTCCAGACCCTAACCCCTTGGTTAATTCGGCCTAACCCACACTCTCAGACACTGTGTTCCAGACACTAACCCCTGGATTAATCCGGCCTACCACACACTCTCAGGCAATGTGTTCCAGACACTAACCCCAGCATTAAACCGACCACCACCATACTCTCTGGCACTGTGTTCCAGACAGAATCCCTGGATGAATTTGCCCTATCCCACACTCTCAGGCACTGTTTTCCAGACCCTAACACATGGATTAATCCAGCCAAACCCACACCCTCAGGCACTGTGTTCCAGACATTACCCCTGGATGAATCCGGCCTATCCCACACTCTCAGACACTGTGTTCCAGAGCCTAACCCCTGGATCAATCCGGCCTAACCCACATTCTCAGACACTGTGTTCCAGACCCTAACCCCTGGATTAATCCGGCCTAACCCACATTCTCAGACACTGTGTTCCAGACACTAACCCCTGGATTAATCCGGCCTACCACACACTCTCAGGCAATGTGTTCCAGACACTAACCCCAGCATTAAACCGACCACGACCATACTCTCAGGAACTGTGTTCCAGACATAATCCCTGGATGAATCCGGCCTCTCCCAATCTCTCAGGCACTGTGTTCCAGAGCCTAACCCCTGGATGAATCCGGCCTAACCCACATTCTCAGACACTGTGTTCCAGACCCTAACCCCTGGATTAATCCGGCCTCCCCTCAATCTCAGACACTGTGTTCCAGACACTAACCCCAGCAGATCTTCGACCACCACCATACTCTCAGGCACTGTGTTCCAGACATAATCCCTGGATGAATCTGCCCTATTTCACACTCTCAGGCACTGTTTTCCAGACCCTAACACCTGAATTAATTCGCCCTCCCGCACACTCTCAGACACTGTGTTCCAGATCCTAACCCCTGGATTAATCCGGCCTATCCCACTCTCTCAGGCACTGTGTTCCAGACACAAACCCTGGATTAATCTGGCCGATCCCACACTCTCAGACACTGTGTTCCAGACTCTAACTCCTGGATTAATCCGGCCTATCCCAAATTCTCAGGAACTGTGTTCCAGACCCTTAACCCTGGATTGACTCGGTCTCCCGAAGACTCTCACACACTGTGTTACAGACCCTAACCCCCGGATTATTCCCACCTCTCCCACACTCTCACGTACTGTGTTCCAGACCCTAACCTCTGGACTAATCTGGCCTATCCCACACTCTCAGACACTGTGTTCCAGACCCTAACCCCTGGATTGACCTGGCCAATCCCACACACTCAGGTATTGTTTTCCAGACCCTAACCCCTGGATTAATCCAGTCAATCCCACACTCTCAGGCACTGTGTTCCAGACCCTAAGCTTTCTATTAATCCAGCCAAACCCACACCCTCAGACACTGTTTTACAGACCGTAAACCCTGGATTAATTCAGCCTAACCCACACTTTCAGACACTGTGTTCCAGACACTAACCCCTGGATTAATCCGGCCTATCCCACTCTCTCAGGCACTGTGTTCCAGACTCTAACCCCTGGATTAATCCGGCCTACCACACACTCTCAGGCAATGTGTTACAGAGCCTAACCCGTGGATTAATCCGGCCGATCCCACACGCTCAGGCACTGTGTTCCCAACACTAACCCCTGGATTAATCCGGCCTACCACACACTCTCAGGCAATGTGTTACAGAGCCTAACCCCTAGATGAATCCGGCCTAACCCACACTCTCAGACACTGTGTTCCAGACTCTAACCCCTGGTTCAATCCAGCCTAACCCACATTCTCAGACACTGTGTTCCAGACTCTAACCCCTGTATTAATCCGGCCTCCCCACACTCTCAGCCACTGTGTTCCAGACATAATCCCTGGATGAATCTGGCCTAACCCACACTCTCAGGCACTGTGTTCCAGACCCTAATCCCTGGATTAATCCAGCCTATCCCAATCTCTCAGGCACTGTGTTCCAGAGCCTAACACCTGAATTAATTTGGACTCCCGCACACTCTCAGACACTGTGTTCCAGAGCCTAACCCCTGGATTAATCCGACCAAAACGCGCTCTCAGGCAATGTGTTCCAGACACTAACCCCAGGATTGTCCCGGCCTATCCCACACTCTCAGACACTGTGTTCCAGACCCTAACCCTTGGATTATTCCGACATATCCCAAGCACTCAGGCACTGTGTTCCAGACACGAACCTCTGGAGTAATCCAGCCTATCCCACACTCTCAGACACTGTGTTCCAGACACTAACCCCTGGATTAATCCGGTCTATCCCACACTCTCAGGCACTGTGTTCCAGAGCCTAACCCCTGGACTAATCCGGCCAAACCAACATTCTCAGACACTGTGTTCCAGACCCTAACCCCTGGATAAATCCGGCCTTCCCCACACTCTCAGGCACTGTGTTCCAGAGCCTAACCCCTGGATTAATCCGGCCTATCCCACACTCTCAGCCACTGTTTTCCAGACCCTAACCTGTGGTTTAATCCGGCCTATCCGACTCTCTCTGACACTGTGTTCCAGACACTAACCCCTGTATTAAACCGACCACCACCAGACACTCAGACACTGTATTCCCGACAATAAACCCTGATTGACCCGGCCTATCGTACACTCTCAGACACTGTGTTCCAGAACCGAAACCACTGGATTAATCCGGCCTATCCCATACTCTCAGACACTGTGTTCCAGACCCTAACCCCTGGATAAATCCGGCCTCCCGCACACTCTCAGGCACTGTGTTCCAGAGCCTAACCCCTGGATTGATCCGGCCTATCCCGTACTCTCAGGCACTGTATTCCAGACACTAACACCTGGAATGACCTGGCCTACCCCACACTCTCAGGCATTCTGTTCCAGACCCTAACCCCTGGATTAAGACAGCCTGTCCCACTCTCTCAGACAATGTATTCCAGACCGTTAACCCTGGTTTGACCTGGCCTATCCCACACTCTCAGGCACTGTATTCCAGACTCTAACCCCTGAATTATTCACACCTATCCCACACTCTCAGGCACTGTATTCCAGACTCTAACCCCTGAATTATTCACACCTATCCCGCACTGTCAGGCACTGCGTTCCAGACCCTAACCCCTGGATTAATCCGGCCTCCCCACACACTCAGGCACTGTGTTCCAGACATAATCCCTGGATGAATCCGGTCTATCCCACATTCTCAGGCACTGTTTTCCAGACACTGACCCTTGGATTAATCCAGCCTATCCCAATCACTAAGGCACTGTGTTCCAGACTCTAACCCCTGGATTATTCCGGCCTGTCCAACAGTATCAGGCACTGTGTTCTAGACACTAACCCCTGGATTGACCGGGCCTACCCCACGCTCTCAGGCACTGTTTCACAGACCGTAAACCCTGGATTAATTCAGCCTAACCCCCACTCTCAGACAATGTGTTCCAGACACTAACCCGTGTATTAAACCGACCACCACCATTCTGTCAAACACTGTATTCCCGACAATAAACCCTGGATTGACCCGGCCTATCATACACTCTCAGACACTGTGTTCCAGACCCTAACCCCTGGATTATTCTGGCCTAACCCACACTCTCAGACACTGTGTTCCAGAGCCTAACCCCTGGATTAATCCGGCCTACCCACACTCTCAGACACTGTATTCCAGACCCTAACCCCTGGTTTAATCCAGCCTAACTCACACTCTCAGACACTGTGTTCCAGACCCTCACCCCTGTATTAATCCGGCCTCCCCACACTCTCAGACACTGTGTTCCAGACACTAACCCCAGCATTATACCAACCACCACCAAACACTCAGGCACTGTGTTCCAGACATAATCCCTGGATGAATCTGGCCGAACGAACACTCTCAGGCGCTGTTTTCCAGACCCTAATCCCTGGATTAATCTGGCCTATTCCAATCTCTCAGGCACTGTGTTCCAGAACCTAACACCTGAATTAATTTGGACTCCCGCACACTCTCAGGCACTGTGTTCCAGACCCTAATCCCTGGATTAATCTGGCCTATCCCAATCTCTCAGGCACTGTGTTCCAGACCCTAATACCTGAATTAATTTGGACTCCCGCACACTCTCAGGCACTGTGTTCCAGACACTAACCCCTGGATTAACCCGGCCTATCCCACACTCTCAGACACTGTGGTCCAGACCCTAACCCCTGGATTAATTCAGCCTCCCCCACACTCTCAGGCACTGTATTCCAGAGCCTAACCCCTGGACTAATCCAGCCAAACCAACATTCTCAGGCACTCTGTTCCAGACCTTAACCCCTGGATTAATCCGGCCTATTCCACACTCTCAGGCCCTGTGTTCCAGACTCTAACCTCTGGATTAATCCAGCCTATCGCACACTCTCAGGCACTGTGTTCCAGAACGTAACCCCTGGATTAATCCGGCCTACCCCACACTCTCAGGCACTGTGTTCCAGGCCATAACCCCTGGATTAATCAGGCCTATCCCACTCTCTCAGGCACTGTGTTCCAGGCCATAACCCCTGGATTAATCTGGCCTATCCCTGACTCTCAGGCACTCTCTTTCAGACCCTAAACCCTGCATTAATCTGGCCCATCCCACACTCTCGAAACTGCATTCCAGACCAAAACCCCTGGATTAATCCATCCTATCCCGCACTCTCAGTCACAGCATTCCAGACACTAACCCCTAGATTGACCGGCCTATTCCACACTCTCAGACACTGTTTTCGAGACCCTAACCCCTGGATTAATCCGGCCTATCCCAAGCACTAAGGCACTGTGTTCCAGACCCTGCCCCTGGATTAATCCAGCCTCCCCACACTCTCAGGCACTGTGTTCCAGACAAAATCCCTGGATGAATCCGGCCTATCCCACATTCTCAGGCACTGTTTTCCAGACACTACCCCTGGATTAATCCGGCCTATACCACACTCTCAGACACAGTGTTCCAGAAACGAACCACTAGATTAATCCGACCAATCTCACACACTCAGACACTGTTTTACAGACACTAAACTCCTGGATTAATCCAGCCAAACCCACACTCTCAGGCACTGTGTTACAGACACTAAACCCTGGATTAATTCAGCCTATCCCACACACTGTGACACTGTATTCCAGACACTAACCCCTGTATTAAACCGACCACCACCATTCTCTCCAACACTGTATTCACGACAATAAACCCTGGATTGACCCGGCCTAACATACACTCTCAGACACCGCTCCAGACCCTAACCCCTGGATTTATCCGGCCTATTCCACACTCTCAGACACTGTGTTCCAGACCCTAACCCCTGGATAAATCCGGCCTCCCCCACACTCTCAGGCACTGTGTTCCAGACCCTAACCCCTGGATTAATCCGGCCTATCCCACACTCTCAGACACTATGTTCCAGCCCCTAACTCCTGGATTAATCCGGCCTATCCCACTCTCTCAGGCACTGTGTTCCAGACCCTAACCCTTGGATTAAACCGGCCTATCACACTCTCTCAGGCACTGTGTTCCAGGCCATAAACCCTGGATTAATCTGGCCTATCCCTGATTCTCAGTCACTCTCTTTCAGACCCTAAATCCTGCATTAATCTGGCCCATCCCACACTCTCGAAACTGCATTCCAGACCAAAAGCCCTGGATTAATCCGCTCTATCCCGCACCCTCAGGCACAGCATTCCAGACACTAACCCCTGGATTGACCCGGCCTATTCCACACTCTCAGAAACTGTTTTCCAGATATAATCCCTGGATCAATCCGGCCTATCCCACATTCTCAGACACTGTGTTCCAGATATAATCCCTGGATTAATCCGGCCTATCTCACATTCTCAGGCACTGTGTTCCAGACACTACCCTTGGATTAATCCGGCCTATACCACACTCTCAGACACAGTCTTCCAGAAACGAACCACTAGATTAATCCGGGCAATCCCACACTCTCAGACACTGTGTTTCAGACCCTAACACCTGGATTATTCTGGCCTATCCCACACTCTCAGGCACTGTGTTCCATACCCTAACACCTGGATTATTCCGGCCTATCCCACACTCTCAGGCACTGTGTTCCAGACCCTAACACCTGGATTAATCCGGCCTATACCACACTCTTAGGCACAGTGTTCCAGAAACGAATCACTGGATTAATCCGGCCTACCCCACACTCTCAGGCACTATGTTCCACACCCTAACCCCTGGATTAATTCAGCATCCCCCACACTCTGTGACACTGTGTTCCAGTCCCTAACACCTGGATTGACCTGGCCTACTCCACACTCTCAGGCACTGTGTTACAGACCCTAAACCCTGGATTAATTCAGCATCCCCCACACTCTGTGACACTGTGTTCCAGACACTAACCACTGTATTAAACCGACCACCACCATACTCTCAGACACTGTATTCCCGACAATAAACCCTGGATTGACCCGGCCTATCGTACACTCTCAGACACTGTGTTCCAGAACCGAACCACTGGATTAATCCGGCCTATCCCGTACTCTCAGACACTGTGTTCCAGACCCTAACCCCTGGATTAATCCGGTCTATCCCACACTATCAGGCACTGTGTTCCAGAGCCTAACCCCTGGATTGATCCGGCCTATCCCATACTCTCAGGCACTGTATTCCAGACACAAACACCTGGATTGACCTGGCCTACCCCACACTCTCAGGCATTCTGTTCCAGACCCTAACCCCTGGATTATTCACACCTATCCCACACTCACAGGCACAGTGTTCCAGACCCTAACCTCTGGATTAATTGGGTTTATTCCACATTCTCAGGCACTGTGTTCCATATCCTAACCCCTGGATTAAACCAGCCTATCCCAATCTCTCAGGCACTGGGTCCCAGGCCATAACCCTTGGATTAATCCGGCCTATACCTGACTCTCAGCCACTCTGTTTCAGACCCGAAAACCTGCATTAATCTGGCCTATCCCACACTCTCAGAAACTGTATTCCAGACCAAAACCCCTGCATTAATCCACCCTATCCCACACTCTCAGGCACAGCGTTCCAGACACTAACCCCTGGATTGACCGGCGTATCCCACACTATCAGGCACTCTGTTCCAGACCCTAACCCCCGGATTAATCCAGCCTATCCCACACTCTCAGGCGTTGTGTTCCAAACCATAACACCTGGACTTATCCAGCCAAACCCACACCCTCAGAAACTGTTTTACAGACCCTTAACCCTGGATTATTTCAGCCTATCTCACACTCTCAGACACCGTGTTTCAGATTCTAACCCCTGGATTGACCGGCGTATCCCACACTATCAGGCACTTTGTTCCACACCCTAACCCCTGGATTAATCCGGCCTATCCCACTCTCTCAGGCACTGTGTTCCAGACCCTAAATCCTTGAATTAATCTGGTCTATCCCACGCTCTCAGGCACTTTGTTCCACACCCTAACCCATGGATTAATCCAGGGGTTAGGGTCTGGAACACAGTGACTGTGAATGTGGGTTAGGCTGGATTCATCCAGAGTTTAGGGTTTGGAACACAGTGTCTGAGAGTGTGGGATAGGCCGGATTAATCCAGGGGTTAGGGTCTGGAACACACTGCCTGAGAATGTGGGGGAGGCTGGATTAATCCAGGGGTTAGGGTGTGGAACAAAGTGCCTGAGAGCGTGGGATAGACCAGATTAATTCAAGGATTTAGGGTCTGGAACACTGTGCCTGAGAGAGTGGGATAGGCCGGATTAATCCAGGGGTTAGGGTCTGGAACAGACTGCCTGATAGTGTGGGATACGCCGGAATAATCCAGGGGTTAGGGTGTGGAACACAGTGTCTGAGAGTGTGGGATAGCGCGGATTAATCCAGGGGTTATGCTCTGGAACACAGTGTCTGAGAGTGTGCGGGATGCCAAATTAATTCAGGTGTTAGGGTTTAGAACACAGTGTCTTAGAGATTGGGATAGGCTGGATTAATCCAGAAGTTAGGGTCTGAAACACAGTGCCTGAGAGAGTACGATAGGCCGGATCAATCCAGGGTTTATTGTCGGGAATACAGTGTTGGAGAGAATGGTGGTGGTCGGTTTAATACAGGGGTTTGTGTCTGGAACACAGTGTCACAGAGTGTGGGGGAGGCTGCATTAATCCAGGGGTTAGGGTGTGGAACAAAGTGCCTGAGAGTGTGGGATAAGCCGGATTAATCCAGGGGTTACGTTCTGGAACACAGTGTCTGAGAGAATGGGATAGGCCGGAGTAATCTAGTGGTTCGATTCTGGAACACGGTGTCTGAGAGTGTGGTATTGTTTGGATTAATCCAGGCGTTATGTTCTGAAACACAGTGCCTGAGATTGTGGGATATGCCGGGTCAATCCAGGGGTTAGGATCTGGAATGCAGTGCCTGAGAGTGCAGGATATTTCTGATTAATCCAGGGGTTAGGGTCTGGAACACAGTATCTGAGTGTGTACGATAGGCCTAATCAATCCAAGGTTTATTGACGGGAATACAGTGTCTGAGAGAATGGTGGTGGTCGGTTTAATACAGGGGTTAGTGTCTGGAACACAGTGTCAGAGAGAGTGGGATAGGCCGGATTAATCCAGGGGTTAGGGTCTGGAAATCAGTGCCTGAGAATGTGGGGAGGCCGGATTTATCCAGGGGTTAGGGTCTGGAACACAGTGTCTGAGAGTATGGGATAGGCCGGATTAATCCAGGGGTTAGGGTCTGGAACACAGTGCCTGAGCGTGTGGGATCGGCCGGAATTAATCCAGGGGTTAGTGTCTGGAACACAGTGTCTGAGAGTATGGTGGTGGTCGGTTTAATACAGGGGTTAGTGTCACAGAGAGTGGGATAGGCCGGATTAATCCAGGGGTTAGGGTCTGGATATCAGTGCCTGAGAATGTGGGGGAGGCCGGATTAATTCAGGGGTTAGGCTCTGGAACACAGTGCCTGAGAGTGTGGGGAGGCCGGATTAATCCAGGGGTTAGGGTCTGGAACACAGTGCCTGAGCGTGTGGGATCGGCCGGAATTAATCCAGGGGTTAGTGTCTGGAACACAGTGTCTGAGAGTGTGGGATAGGCTGAATTAATGCAGGGTTTAGGGTCTGTAAAACAGTGTCTGAGGGTGTGGGTTTGGCTGGATTGATAGAAGGCTTAGGGTCTGGAACACAGTGTCTGAGTTTGTGAGATAGGCCGGGTTAATGCAGGGGTTAGGGTCTGGAACACAGTGCCTGAGAGTGTGGGATAGGTGGGAATAATGCAGGGGTTAGGGTCTGGAACACAGTGCCTGAGAGTGTGGGATAGGCCGGATTAATCCAGGGGTAGGGTCTGGAACACAATGCCTGTGAGTGTGTGATAGGCTGTTTTAATCCAGCGGTTAGGGTCTGGAATACAGTACCTCAGAGTGTGGGATAGGCCGGGTCAATCCAGGTTTGAGGGTCTGGAATATATTGTCTGAGAGTGTGGGACAGGCTGGATTAATCCAGGGGTTAGAGTCTGGAACAGAATGCCTGAGAGTGTGGGGAAGGCCAGGTCAATCCAGGGGTTAGGGTCTGGAACACAGTGCCTCAGAGTGTGTGGGAGGCCGGATTAATCCAGGTGTTAGGGTCTGGAACACAGTGTCTGAGAATGTGGGTTAGGCCGGATTAATCCAGTGGTTCGATTCTGGAACGCAGTGTCTGAGAGTATACGATACGCCAGATCAATCCAGGGTTTACTATCGGGAATACAGAGTCTGGGATTATGGTGGTGGTCGGTTTAATACAGGGGTTAGTGTCTGGAACACAGTGTCAGAGAGTGTGGGATAGGCCGGATTAATCCAGGGGTTAGGGTCTGTAACACAGTGCCTGAGAGTGTGGGGTAGGCCAGGTCAATCCAGGTGTTCGGGTCTGGAACACAGTGCCTGAGAGTGTGGGATAGGCCGGATTAATCTAGTGGTTCGATTTGGGAACACAGTGTCTGAGAGTGTGGGATTGGCCGGATTAATCCAGGCTTTACGTTCTCGAACACAGTGTCTGAGACTGTGGGATATGCCGGGTCAATGCAGGGGTTTGTGTCTGGAACGCAGTGCCTGAGAGTGTGGGATATTTCGGATAAATCCATGTGCTTGGGTCTGGAACACAGTGTCTGATAGTGTGGAATAGGCCGGATTAATCCAGAGGTTAGAGTCGGGAACACAGTGCCTGAGAGTGTGGAATAGGCCGGATTAATCAAGGGATGAAGGACTGGAACAGATGCCTGAGTGTGGAATAGGTGGGAATAATCCAGGGGTTAGGGTATGGAATTCAGTGCCTTTGAGTGTGGGATAGGCCGGATTACTCCAGGAGTTAAGGTCTGGAACACCGTGCCTGTGAGTGTGGGGAAAGCCAGGTCAATCCAAGTGTTAGGGTCTGGAACATAGTGTCTGAGAGTATGGGATAGGCCGGATTAATCGAGTGGTTCGGTTCTGGAACACAGTGTCTGAGAGTGTACGATAGGCCGGGTCAATCCAGGGTTTATTGTCGGGAATACAGTGTCTGAGAGTATGGTGGTGGTCGGTTTAATACAGGGGTTAGTGTCTGGAACACAGTGTCACAGAGTGTGGGATAGGCTGAATTAATCCAGGGTTTAGGGTCTGTAACACAGTGGCTGAGAGTGTGGGGTAGGCCAGGTCAATCCAGGTGTTAGGAACTGGAACACAGTATCTGAGAGTGTGGGGGAGGCAGAATTAATCCAGGAGTTAGGGTCTGGAACACTGTGCCTGAAAGTGTGGTATAGGCCGGATTAATCCAGGGGTTAGGGTCTGGATCACAGTGCCTGAGAGCGTGGGGTAGGCATGGTTAATCTAGGGGTTAGTGTCTGGAACACAGTGTCTGAGAGTGTGGGATAGGCCGGATTCATCCAGGGGTTATGGTCTGGAACACAGTGCCTGAGTGCTTGGGATAGGCCGGATTAATCCGGGGGTTAGGGCCTGGATCACAGTGTCTGAGAGCGTGGAATTGGCCGGTCAATCCAGGGGTTAGTGTCTGGAATTAAGTTTCTGCGAGTGTGGGATGGGCCAGATTAATACAGGGTTTAGGGTCTGAAAGAGAGTGCCTGAGAGTCAGGGATAGGCCAGATTAATCCAGGGGTTATGGCCTGGAACACAGTGCCTGAGAGAGTGGGATAGGCTGGATTAATCCAGGGGTTAGGGTCTGGAACACTGTGCCTGAGAGTGTAGGGTAGGGGTGATTAATCCAGGGGTTAGGGTCTGGATACAGTGCCTGAGAGTGTGGGATAGGCCAGGTCAATCCAGGGTTGACGGTCTGGAATTAATCGAGGGTTTAGGATCTGGAAAACAGTGCCTGAGAGAGTGGGACAGGCTGGATTAATCCAGGAGTTAGGGTCTGGAACAGAATGCCTGAGAGTGTGGGGTAGGCCAGGTCAATCCAGGTGTTAGTGTCTGGAATATAGTGCCTGAGAGTATGGGATAGGCCGGATCAATCCAAGGGTGAGGGTCTGGAACACAGTGCCTGAGAGTGTGGGATAGGCTGGATTAATCCAGGGGTTATTGTCGGGAATACAGTGTTTGAGAGAATGGTGGTGGTCGGTTTAATACAGGGGTTAGTGTCTGGAACACAGTGTCACAGTGTGTGGGGTACGCTAAATTAATCCAGGGTTTAGGGTCCGTAAATCAATGTCTGAGCGTGTGGGTTTGGCGGAATTAATCGAAGTCTTAGGGTCTGTAACACAGTGTCTGAGTTTGTGAGATAGGCAAGATTAATCCAGGGGTTAGGGTCTGGAACACATTGCCTGAGAGTGTGGGATAGGCTGGATTAATACAGGGGTTCGGGTCTGGAACACAGTGCCTGAGAGTCAGGGATAGGCTGGATTAATCAACGTGTTAGGGACTGGAACACAGTGTCTGAGAGTGTGGGGTAGACTGGATTAATCCAGGGGTTAGTGTCTGGAAAACAGTGCCTGAGAATGTGGAATAGGCCGGATTCATCCAGGGATTATGTCTGGAACACAGTGTCTGAGAGTGTGGAATAGGCCGATTAATCCAGGGGTTAGGGTCTGGAACACAGTGTCTGGGAGTGTGGGATAGGCTGGATTAATGCAGGGCTGGAAATGTTTTGCTGGAAAAGCGCAGCAGGTTACGCAGCATCCAGGGAACAGGAGAATCGACGTTTCGGGCATAAGCCCTTCTTCAGATAGGCCGGATTTATCCAGTTGTTAAGGTCTGGAACACAGTGCCTGAGAGTGTGGTATAGGTGGGAATAATCCAGGGGTTAGGGTATGGAATTCAGTGCCTGAGAGTGTGGGGAAGGCCAGGTCAATCCAGGTGTCAGGGTCTGGAACACAGTGTCTGAGAAGGTGGGTTCGGCCGGATTAATCCACGTGTTAGGGTCTGGAACACAGTGTCTGAGAGTACGGGATAGGCCGGATTAATCCTGTGGTTCGGTTCTGGAACACAGTGTCTGAGATTGTACGATAGGCCGGGTCAATCCAGGGTTTATTGTCGGGAATACAGTGTCTGAGAGAATGGTGGTGGTCGGTTTAATACAGGGGTTAGTGTCTGGAACACAGTGTCACAGTGTGTGGGATAGGCTGAATTAATCCAGGGTTTAGGGTCTGTAACACAGTGCCTGAGAGTGTGGGGTAGGCTGGATTAATCCAGGTGTTAGTGACTGCAACACAGTATCTGAGAGAGTGGGGGAGGCTGAATTAATCCAGAGGTTAGTGTCTGGAACACAGTGCCTGAGAGTGTGGGGTAGGCCAGGTCAATACAGGTGTTAAGGTCTGGACCACAGTGTCTGAGAGTGTGGGATAGGCCAGATTAATCCAGGGGTTAGTGTCTGGAAAACAGTGCCTGAGAATGTGGAATAGGCCGGATTCATCCAGGGATTATGTCTGGGACACAGTGCCTGAGAGTTGTGGTATAGGCCGGATTATTCCAGGGGTTAGCGTCTGGAAAACAGTGCCTGAGAATGTGGAATAGGCGAGTTCATCCAGGGATTGTGTCTGGAACACAGTGCCTGAGAGTGTGGGGAGGCCGCATTAATCCAGGGGTTAGGGTCTGGAACACAGTGCCTTTGTGCTTGGAATAGGCCGGATTAATCCAGGGGTTAGGGTCTGGAACACAGTGTCTGAGAGTGTACGATAGGCCGGGTCAATCCAGGGGTTAGTGCCTAGAACGCTGTGCCTGAGAGTGCGGGATAGGGCGGATTAATCAAGGCATTTTGGTCTGGAATACAGTTTCTGAGAGTGTGGGATGGGCCAGATTAATGAAGGGTTTAGGGTCTGAAAGAGAGTGCCTGAGAGAGTGGGATAGGCCAGATTAATCCAGGGGTTAGGCTCTGGACCACAGTGCCTGAGAGTGTGCGGGAGGCCGGATTTATCCAGGGGTCAGGGTCTGGAACACAGTGTCTGAGAAGGTGGGTTCGGCCGGATTAATCCACGTGTTAGGGTCTGGAACACAGTGTCTGAGAGTGTGGTATAGGCCGGATTAATCCAGGGGTTAGTGTCTGGAAAACAGTGCCTGAGAATGTGGAATAGGCCGGATTCATCCAGGGGTTCGGGTCTGGAACACAGTGCCTGAGAGTGTGGAGAGGCCGCATTAATCCAGGGGTTAGGGTCTGGAACACAGTGCCTTAGTGCATGGGATAGGCCAGATTAATCCAGGGGTTAGGGTCTGGAACACAGTGTCTGTGAGTATGGGATAGGCCGGATTAATCCTGTGGTTCGGTTCTGGAACACAGTGTCTGAGATTGTACGATAGGCCGGGTCAATCCAGGGTTTATTGTCGGGAATACAGTGTCTGAGAGAATGGTGGTGGTCGGTTTAATACAGGGGTTAGTGTCTGGAACACAGTTTCACAGTGTGTGGGATAGGCTGAATTAATCCAGGGGTTAGGGTCTGTAACACAGTGCCTGAGGGTGTGGGGTAGGCCAGGTAAATCCAGGTGTTAAGGTCTGGAACACAGTGTCTGAGAGTGTGGAATAGGCCGGATTAATCCAGGGATTATGTCTGGAACACAGTGCCTGAGAGAGTGTGGGATAGGCCAGATTAATCCAGGGGTTAGGGTCTGGAACACAGTGTCTGAGAGTGTACGATAGGCCGGGTCAATCCAGGGTTTATTGTCGGGAGTACAGTGTCTGAGAGAATGGTGGTGGTCGGTTTAATACAGGGGTTAGTATTTGGAACACAGTGTCAGAGAGTGTGGGAGAGGCTGAATTAATCCAGGGTTTAGGCTCTGTAACACAGTGTCTGACAGTGTGGAATAGGCCAGGTCAATCCAGGTGTTACTGACTGCAACACAGTGTCTGACAGTGTGGTGGAGGCTGAATTAATCCAGGGGTTATGGTCTGAAACACAGTGCCTGAGAGTGTGGGGTAGGCCAGGTCAATCCAGGTGTTAAAGTCTGCAACACAGTGTCCGAGAGTGTGGGATAGGCCGGATTAATCCAGTGGTTCTTTTCTGGAACACTCTGTCTGAGAGTTGTGGTATAGGCCGGATTAATCCAGGGGTTAGTGTCTGGAAAACAGTGCCCGAGAATGTGGAATAGGCGAGTTCATCCAGGGATTGTGTCTGGAACACAATGCCTGAGAGTGTGGGGAGGCCGCATTAATCCAGGGGTTAGGGTCTGGAACACAGTTTCTGAGAGTGTACAATAGGCCGGGTCAATCAAGGGGTTAGTGCCTAGAACACTGTGCCTGAGAGTGCGGGATAGGGCGGATTAATCCAGGCGTTTTGGTCTGGAATACAGTTTCTGAGAGTGTGGGATGGGCCAGATTAATGCAGGGTTTTGGGTCTGAAAGAGAGTGCCTGAGAGAGTGGGATCGACCAGATTAATCCAGGGGTTATGGCCTGGAACACAGTGCCTGAGAGAGTGGGATAGGCCGGATTAATCCAGGGGTTAGGCTCTGGAACACAGCGCCTGAGAGTGTGCGGGAGGCCGGATTTAGCCAGGGGTCAGGGTCTGGAACACAGTGTCTGAGAAGGTGGGTTCGGCCGGATTAATCCACGTGTTAGGGTCTGGAACACAGTGTCTGAGAGTATGGGATAGGTCGGATTAATCCAGTGGTTCGGTTCTGGAACACTGCGTCTGAGAGTGTGGTATAGGCCGGATTAATCCAGGGGTTAGTGTCTGGAAAACAGTGCCTGAGAATGTGGAATAGGCCGGATCCACCCAGGGATTATGTCTGGAACACAGTGCCTGAGAGTGTGGGGAGGCCGCATTAATCCAGGGGTTAGGGTCTGGAACACAGTGCCTTAGTGCATGGGATAGGCCGGATTAATCCAGGGGTTAGGGTCTGGAACACAGTGTCTGTGAGTATGGGATAGGCCGGATTAATCCAGTGGTTCGGTTCTGGAACACAGTGTCTGAGAGTGTACGACAGACCGGATCAATCCAGGATTTATTGCCGGGAATACAGTGTCTGAGAGAATGGTGGTGGTCGGTTTAATACAGGGGTTAGTATTTGGAACACAGTGTCAGAGAGTGTGGGATAGGCTGAATTAATCCAGGGTTTAGGGTCTGTAACACAGTGCCTGAGAGTGTGGGGTAGGCCGGATTAATCCAGGGTTTAGGGTCTGGAACACAGTGTCTGTGAGTATGGGATAAGCCGGATTAATCCAGTGGTTCGGTTCTGGAACACAGTGTCTGAGAGTGTACGACAGACCGGATCAATCCAGGATTTATTGCCGGGAATACAGTGTCTGAGAGAATGGTGGTGGTCGGTTTAATACAGGGGTTAGTGTCTGGAACACAGTGTCACAGTGTGTGGGATAGGCTGAATTAATCCAGGTGTTAGGGTCTGTAACATAGTGCCTGAGAGTGTGGGGTAGGCCAGGTCAATGCAGGTGTTAAGGTCTGGAACACAGTGTCTGAGAGTGTGGAATAGGCCGGATTAATCCAGGGGTTAGGGTCTGGAAAACAGTGCCTGAGAATGTGGAATAGGCCGGATTCATCCAGGGATTATGTCTGGAACACAGTGCCTGAGAGAGTGTGGGATAGGCCGGATTAATCCAGGGGTTAGGGTCTGGAACACTGTGTCTGAGAGTTGTGGTATAGGCCGGATTAATCCAGGGGTTAGTGTCTGGAAAACAGTGCCTGGGAATGTGGAATAGGCGAGTTCATCCAGGGATTGTGTCTGGAACACAGTGCCTGAGAGTGTGGGGAGGCCGCATTAATCCAGGGGTTAGGGTCTGGAACACAGTGCCTTTGTGCTTGGAATAGGCCGGATTAATCCAGGGGTTAGGGTCTGGAACACAGTGTCTGAGAGTGTGGGGTAGGCCGGATTTATCCAGGTGTTAAGGTCTGGAACATAGTGTCTGAGAGTGTGGAATAGGCCGGATTAATCCAGGGTTTAGGGTCTGGAAAACAGTGCCTGCGAATGTGGAATCGGCCGAATTCATCCAGGGATTATGTCTGGAACACAGTGCCTGAGAGAGTGTGGGATAGGCCGGATTAATCCAGGGTTTAGGGTCTGTAACACAGTGCCCGAGAGTGTGGGGAGGCTGGATTAATCCAGGGGTTAGGGTCTGAAACACTATGCCTGAGAGTGTGGGATAAGTGTGAATAATTCAGGGGTAAGGGTCTGGAACAGAATGCCTGAGAGTGTGGGTTAGCCCAGGTCAATCCAGGTGTTAGTGTCTAGAACACAGTGCCTGAGAGTATGGGATAGGCCGGATTAATCCAGTGATTCGTTTCTGGAACACTGTGCCTAAGAGTGTGGTATAGGCCGGATTAATCCAGGTGTTAGGGTCTGGAACACAGTGCCTGAGAGTATGGAATAGGTCGGATCAATCCAGTGGCTCGGTTCTGGAACACAGTGTCTGAGAGTGTACGATAGGCCGGGTTAATCCAGGGTTTATTGTCGGGAATACAGTGTCTGAGAGTGTGGAATAGGCCGGTCAATCCAGGGGTTTTGGTCTGGAATACAGTTTCTGAGAGTGTGGGATGGGCCAGATTAATGCAGGATTTAGGGTCTGAAAGAGAGTGCCTGAGAGTCCGGGACAGGCCAGATTAATCCAGGGGTTATGGCCTGGAACACAGTGCCTGAGAGACTGGGTAGGCCGGATTAATCCAGGGGTTAGTGTCTAGAACACAGTGCCTGAGAGTATGGGATAGGCCGGATCAATCCAGGGGTTAGGCTCTGGAACACAGTGCCTGAGAGTGTGCGAGAGGCTGGTTTTATCCAGGGGTTAGGGTCTGGAACACAGTGTCTGAGAGTATGGAATAGGTCGGATTAATCCAGTGGCTCGGTTCTGGAACACAGTGTCTGAGAGTGTATGATAGGCCGGGTTAATCCAGGGTTTATTGTCGGGAATACAGTGTCTGAGAGTGTGGGATGGGCCAGATTAATGCAGGATTTAGGGTCTGAAAGAGAGTGCCTGAGAGTCCGGGACAGGCCAGATTAATCCAGGGGTTATGGCCTGGAACACAGTGCCTGAGAGAGTGGGTAGGCCGGATTAATCCAGGGGTTAGTGTCTGGAACACAGTGTCTGAGAGTGTGGGATAGGCCGGGTCAATCCAGGGGTTAGTGTCTAGAACACAGTGCCTGAGAGTGTGGGATAGGTCGGAATAATCCAGGGGTTAGGGTCTGGAACACAGTGCCTGAGAGTTTGGGGAGGCCAGGTCAATCCAGATGTTAGGGTCTGGAACACAGTGCCTGATAGTGTGGGATAGGCCGGATTAATTCGTGGGGTTAGGGTCTGGAACACAGTGCCTGAGAGTGTGGGATACGGCGGATTAATCCAGAGGTTTGGGTCTGGAACACAGTGCCTGATCGTGTGGGATAGGTGTGAATAATCCCGGGGTTAGGGTCTGGAACACAGTGTCTGAGAGTGTGGGGAGGCCAGGTCATTCCAGGTGTTAGGGTCTGGAACACAGTGCCTGATAGTGTGGAATAGGCCGGAATAATCCGGGCATTAGGGTGTGGAACACAGTGCCTGAGAGTGTGGAATCGGCACAATTATTCCAGAGGTTAGGGTCTAGAACACAGTGCCTGAGAGTGTAGGGTAGGCCAGGTCAATCCAGCTGTTAGGGTCTGGAACACAGTGCTTGATAGTGTGGGTAGGCCGGATTAATCCAGGGTTTAGGGTCTGGAACACAGTGCCTGAGAGCGTGGGGTAGGTCCAGTTAATCCAGGGGTTTTTGTCTGGAACACAGTGTCTGAGAGTGTGGGATAGGCCGGGTCAATCCAGGGGTTAGTGTCTCGAACACAGTGCCTGAGAGTGTGGGGGATAGGTCGGAATAATCCAGGGGTTAGGGTCTGGAACACAGTGCCTGAGAGTGTGGGGAGGCCAGGTCAATCCAGGTGTTAGGGTCTGGAACACAGTGCCTGACAGTGTGGGATAGGCCGGATTAATCCGGGGGTTAGAGTCTGGAACACAGTGTCTGAGAGTGTACGATAGGCCGGCTAATTCCAGGGTTTATTGTCGGGGATACAATGTCTGAGAGAATGGTCGGTTTAATACAGGGGGTAGTGTCTGGAACACAGTGTCTGAGAGAGTGGGATAGGCCGGATTAATTCAGGGGTAAGGGTCTGGAACACAGTGCCTGATAGTGTGGTATACGCCGGCTAATTCCAGGGTTTATTGTCGGGAATACAATGTCTGAGAGAATGGTGGTGGTCGGTTTAATACAGGGGTTAGGGTCTGGAACACAGTGCCTGAGAGTGAGGGGTAGGCCAGGTCAATCCAGGTGTTAGGGACTGGAACACAGTGTCTGAGAGTGAGGGGTAGGCCAGGTCAATCCAGGTGTTAGGGACTGGAACACAGTGTCTGAGAGTGTGGGGGATGCTGAATTAATCCAGGGGTCATGGTGTGGAACATAGTGCCTGAGAGTGTGGAGTAGGCCGGATTAATCCAGTGGTTCGTTTCTGGAACACTGTGTCTGAGAGTGTGGTATAGGCCGGATTAATCCAGAGGTTAGGGTCTAGAACACAGTGCCTGAGAGCATGGGATAGGCCGGTCAATCCAGGGGTTAGTGTCTAGAACACAGTGCCTGAGAGCGTGGGATAGGCCGGAATAATCCATGTGTTAGGGTATGGAACACAGTGTCTGAGAGTGTGGGATTGGCCGGATTAATCTAGTGGTTCGTTTCTGGAACACTGTGTCTGAGAGTGTGGTATAGGCCGGATTAATCCAAGGGTAGTGTCTAGAACACAGTGCCTGAGAATGTGGGAAAGGCCGGATTCATCCAGGGATTATGTCTGGAACACAGTGCCTGAGAGTGTGGGGAGGCCGGATTAATCCAGGGGTTAGGGTCTGGAACGCAGTGCCTTAGTGCTTGGGATAGGCCGGATTAATCCAGGGGTTAGGATCTGGAACACAGTGCCTGAGAGTGTGGAATAGGCCCAATTAATCCAGAGGTTAGGGTCTGGAACACAGTGCCTGAGAGTGTGAGGTAGGCCATGTCAATCCAGGTGTTAGGGTCTGGAACATAGTGCCTGATAGTGTGGGATAGGCTGGATTAATCCGGGGGTTAGGGTCTGGAACACAGTGCCTGAGAGCGTGGGGTAAGGTCAGTTAATCCAGGGGTTAGTGTCTGGAACACAGTGTCTGAGAGTGTGGGATAGGCCGGGTCAATCCAGGGGTTAGTGTCTGGAACACAGTGTCTGAGAGTGTGGGATAGGCCGGGTCAATCCAGGGGTTAGTGTCTAGAACACAGTGCCTGAGAGTGTGGGATAGGTCGGAATAATCCAGCGGTTAGGGTCTGGAACACAGTGTCTGATAGTGTGGGATACGGCGGATTAATCCAGAGGTTAGGGTCTGGAACACAGTGCCTGAGAGTGTGGGATAGGTGTGAATAATCCAGGGGTTAGGGTCTGGAACACAGTGCCTGAGAGTGTGCTGGCGGCAGAATTAATTCAGGTGTTAGGGTCTGGAATACTGTGCCTTAGAGATTGGGATAGGCCGGATTAATCCAGGGGTTAGTGTCTGGAAAACAGTGCCTGAGAATATGGGATAGGCTGGATTCATCCAGGGATTATGTCTGGAACACAGTGCCCAAGAGTGTGGGGAGGCCGGATTAATCCAGGGGTTAGTGTCTGGAACACAGTGTCTGAGAGTGTGGAATAGGCCGGTCAAACCAGGGGTTAGTGTCTGGAATGCAGTTCCTGAGAGTGCGGGATATGGCGGATTAATCCAGGGGTTTTCTTCTGGAATACAGTTTCTGAGAGTGTAGGATAGGCCAGAATAATCCAGGGGTTAGGGTCTGTAACACAGTGCCTGAGAGCGTGGGGTAGGCCCGGTCAATCCAGGGGTTAGTGTCTGGAACACAGTGCCTGATAGTGTGGGATAGGCTGGAATAATCCAGGGGTTAGGGTCTGGAACACAGTGTCTGAGAGTGTGGGGTAGGCCAGGTCAATCCAGGTGTTAGGGTCTGGAACACAGTGCCTGATAGTGTGGGATAGGCCGGATTAATCCGGGGGTTAGGATCTGGAACACAGCGCCTTAGAGCGTGGGGTAGGCCCGGTCAATCCAGGGGTTAGTGTCTGGAACACAGTGCCTGAGATTGTGGGATACTGCGCAATAATCCAGAGTTTAGGGTCTGAACACAGTGCCTGAGAATGTGGGATAGGCCGGAATAAGTCAGGGGTTAGGGTCTGGAACACAGTGCCTGAGAATGTGGGATAGGCCGTATTAATCCGGGGGTTAGGGTCTGGAACACAGTGCCTGAGAGTGTGCTGGCTGCAGAATTAATTCAGGTGTTTGGGTCTGGAATACAGTGCCTTAGAGATTGGGATAGGCCGGATTAATCCAGGGATTAGTGTCTGGAAAACAGTGCCTGAGAATATGGGATAGGCCGGATTCATCCAGGGATTATGTCTGGCACACAGTGCCCGAGAGCGTGGGGAGGCTGGATTAATCCAGGGTATAGGGTCTTGAACACAGTGCCTGAGTGCTTGGGATAGGCCGGATTAATCCAGGGGTTAGGGTCTGGAACACAGTGCCTGAGAGTGTGGGATAGGTGTGAATTATCCAGGGGTTAGGGTCTGGAACACAGTGTCTGAGAGTGTGGAATAGGCCGGTCAATCCAGGGGTTAGTGTCTGGAACGCTGTGCCTGAGAGTGCGGGATATGGTGGATCAATCCAGGGATTTTGGTCTGGAATACAGTTTCTGAGAGTGAGGGATGGGCCAGATTAATGCAGGGTTTAGGGTCTGAAAGAGAGTGCCTCAGAGTCAGGGATAGGCCAGATTAATCCAGGGGTTTTGGCCTGGAACACAGTGCCTGAGAGAGTGGGATAGGCCAGATTAATCCAGCGGTTAGGATCTGGAACACAGTGCCTTAGAGCGTGGGGTAGGCCCGGTCAATCCAGGGGTTAGTGTCTGGAACGCAGTGTCTGAGAGTGTGGGATACTGCGCAATAATCCAGAGGTTAGAGTCTGAACACAGTGCCTGAGAATGTGGGATCGGCCGGAATAATTCAGAGGTTAGGGTCTGGAACACAGTGCCTGAGAATGTGGGATAGGCCGGAATAATTCAGAGGTTAGGGTCTGGAACACAGTGCCTGAGAATGTGGGATAGGCTGGATTAATCCGGGGGTTAGGGTCTGGAACACAGTGCCTGAGAGTGTGGGATTGGCCGGATCAATCCGGGGGTTAAGGTCTGGAACACAGTGCCTGAGAGTGTGGAATAGGCCCAATTAATCCAGAGGTTAGGGTCTGGAACACAGTGTCTGAGAGTATGGGATAGGCCGGATTAATCCAGTGGCTCGGTTCTGGAACACAGTGTCTGAGAGTGTACGATAGGCTGGGTCAATTCAGGGTTTATTGTCGGGAATACAGTGTCTGAGAGTATGGTGATGGTTGGTTTAATACAGGGGTCAGTGTCTGGAACACAGTGTCAGAGAGAGTGGGATAGGCCGGATTTATCCAGGGGTTAGGGTCTGGAACACAGTGCCTGAGAGTGTGCTGGCGGCAGAATTAATTCAGGTGTTAGGGTCTGGAACAAGTGCCTTAGAGATTGGGATACGCCGGATTAATCCAGGGGTTAGTGTCTGGAAAACAGTGCCTGAGAATGTGGGATAGGCCGGATTCATCCAGGGATTATGTCTGGAACACAGTGCCCGAGAGTGTGTGGAGGCCGGGTTAATCCAGGGTTTAGGGTCTTGAACACAGTGCCTGAGTGCTTGGGATAGGCCAGATTAATCCAGAGGTTAGGTCTGGAACACAGTGCCTGAGAGTGTGGGATATGGCGGATTAATCCAGTGGTTAGGGTCTGGAACACAGTGCCTGAGAGCGTGGAATAGGCCCAATTAATCCAGGGGTTAGTGTCTGGAACACAGTGTCTGAGAGTGCGGGATACTGCGCAATAATCCAGAGGTTAGAGTCTGAACACAGTGCCTGAGAATGTGGGATCGGCCGGAATAATTCAGAGGTTAGGGTCTGGAACACAGTGCCTGAGAATGTGGGATAGGCCGGAATTATTCAGAGGTTAGGGTCTGGAACACAGTGCCTGAGAGTGTGGGATAAGTGTGAATAATCCAGGGGTAAGGGTCTGGAACAGAATGCCTGAGAGTGTGGGTTAGCCCAGGTCAATCCAGGTGTTAGTGTCTAGAATACAGTGCCTGAGAGTATGGGATAGGCCGGATCAATCCAGGGGTTAGGCTCTGGAACACAGTGCCTGAGAGAGTGGGATAGGCCGGATTAATCCAGGGGTTAGGGTCTGGGACACAGTGTCTGAGAGTGTACGATAGGCCGGGTTAATCCAGGGTTTTTATGTCGGGAATAGTGTCTGAGAGTGTGGAATAGGCCGGTCAATCCAGGGGTTTTGGTCTGGAATACAGTTTCTGAGAGTGTGGGATGGGCCAGATTAATGCAGGATTTAGGGTCTGAAAGAGAGTGCCTGAGAGTCCGGGACAGGCCAGATTAATCCAGGGGTTATGGTCTGGAACACAGTGCCTGAGAGCGTGGGGTAAACCCAGTTAATCCAGGGGTTAGTGTCTGGAACACAGTGTCTGAGAGTGTGGGATAGGTCGGAATAATCCAGGGGTTAGTGCCTAGAACACAGTGCCTGAGAGTGTGGGATAGGTCGGAATAATCCAGGGGTTAGGGTCTGGAACACAGTGCCTGAGAGTGTGGGGAGGCCAGGTCAATCCAGATGTTAGGGTCTGGAACACAGTGCCTGATAGTGTGGGATAAGCCGGATTAATCCGGGGGTTAGGGTCTGGAACACAGTGCCTGAGAGTGTGGGATACGGCGGATTAATCCAGAGGTTAGGGTCTGGAACACAGTGCCTGAGAGTGTGAAATAGGCCCAATTAATCCAGAGGTTAGGGTCTGGAACACTGTGCCTGAGAGTGTGGGATAGGTGTGAATAATCCAGGGGTTAGGGTCTGGAACACAGTGTCTGAGAGTGTGGGGAGGCCAGGTCATTCCAGGTGTTAGGGTCTGGAACACAGTGCCTGATAGTGTGGGGTAGGCCGGATTAATCCGGGCGTTAGGGTCTGGAACACAGTGCCTGAGAGTGTGGAATAGGCACAATTATTCCAGAGGTTAGGGTGTGGAACACAGTGCCTGAGAGTGTGGGGTAGGCCAGGTCAATCCAGCTGTTAGGGTCTGGAACACAGTGCCTGATAGTGTGGGTAGGCCGGATTAATCCAGGGGTTAGTGTCTGGAACACAGTGCCTGAGAGTGTGGGGTAAACCCAGTTTATCCAGGGATTAGGGTCTGGAACACAGTGCCTGAGAGTGTGGGATAGGCCGGGTCAATCCAGGGGTTAGTGTCGAGAACACAGTGCCTGAGAGTGTGGGATAGGTCGGAATAATCCAGGGGTTAGGGTCTGGAACACAGTGCCTGAGAGTGTGGGGAGGCCAGGTCAATCCAGGTGTTAGGGTCTGGAACACAGTGCCTGATAGTGTGGGATAGGCCGGATTAATCCAGTGGCTCGGTTCTGGAACACATTGTCTGAGAGTGTACGATAGGCCGGCTAATTTCAGGGTTTATTGTCGGGAATACAGTGTCTGAGAGAATGGTCGGTTTAATGCAGGGGGTAGTGTCTGGAACACAGTGTCTGAGAGAGTGGGATAGGCCGGATTAATTCAGGGGTTAGGGTCTGGAACACAGTGTCTGAGAGTGTGGGATAGGCCGGATTAATCCAGGGGTTAGGATCTGGAACACAGTGCCTGCTCGTGTGGGATAGGCCGGAATAATCCAGGGGTTAGGGTCTGGAACACAGTGCCTGATAGTGTGGTATACGCCGGCTAATTCCAGGGTTTATTGTCGGGAATACACTCTGAGAGAATGGTGGTGGTCGGTTTAATACAGGGGTTAGTGTCTGGAACACAGTGCCTGAGAGTGAGGGGTAGGCCAGGTCAATCCAGGTGTTAGGGACTGGAACACAGTGTCTGAGAGTGTGGGGGATGCTGAATTAATCCAGGGGTTAAGGTGTGGAACATAATGCCTGAGAGTGTGGAGTAGGCCGGATTAATCCAGTGGTTCGTTTCTGGAACACTGTGTCTGAGAGTGTGGTATAGGCCGGATTAATCCAGAGGTTAGGGTCTGGAATACAGTGCCTGAGAGCATGGGATAGGCCGGTCAATCCAGGGGTTAGTGTCTAGAATACAGTGTCTGAGAGTGTGGGATAGGCCGGAATAATCCATGTGTTAGGGTATGGAACACAGTGTCTAAGAGTGTGGTATAGGCCGGATTAATCCAAGGGTAGTGTCTAGAACACAGTGCCTGAGAATGTGGGATAGGCCGGATTCATCCAGGGATTATGTCTGGAACACAGTGCCTGAGAGTGTGGGGAGGCCGGATCAATCCAGGGTTAGGGTCTGGAACACAGTACCTTAGTGCTTCGGATAGGCCGGATTAATCCAGGGGTTAGGATCTGGAACACAGTGCCTGAGAGTGTGGAATAGGCCCAATTAATCCAGAGGTTAGGGTCTGGAACACAGTGCCTGAGAGTGTGGGGTAGGCCATGTCAATCCAGGTGTTAGGGTCTGGAACACAGTGGCTGATAGTGTGGGATAGGCTGGATGAATCCAGGGGTTAGGGTCTGGAACACAGTGCCTGAGAGCGTGGGGTAAGGTCAGTTAATCCAGGGGTTAGTGTCTGGAACACAGTGTCTGAGAGTGTGGGATAGGCCGGGTCAATCCAGGGGTTAGTGTCTTGAACACAGTGCCTGAGAGTGTGGGATAGGTCGGAATAATCCAGCGGTTAGGGTCTGGAACACAGTGCCTGAGAGTGTGGGGAGGCCAGGTCAATCCAGGTGTTAGGGACTGGAACACAGTGCCTGATAGTGTGGGATAGGTGTGAATAATCCAGGGGTTAGGGTCTGGAACACAGTGCCTGAGAGTGTGGGATAGGTGTGAATAATCCAGGGGTTAGGGTCTGGAACACAGTGCCTGAGAGTGTGCTGGCGGCAGAATTAATTCAGGTGTTAGGGTCTGGAATACAGTGCATTAGAGATTGGGATAGGCCGGATTAATCCAGGGGTTAGTGTCTGGAAAACAGTGCCTGAGAATATGGGATAGGCTGGATTCATCCAGGGATTATGTCTGGAACACAGTGCCCAAGAGTGTGGGGAGGCCGGATTAATCCAGGGGTTAGTGTCTGGAACACAGTGCCTGAGAGTGTGGAATAGGCCGGTCAATCCAGGGGTTAGTGTCTGGAACGCAGTTCCTGAGAGTGCGGGATATGGCGGATTAATCCAGGGGTTTTGTTCTGGAATACAAGTTCTGAGAGTCAGGGACAGGCCAGATTAATCCAGGGGTTATGGCCTGGAACACAGTGACTGAGAGCGTGGGAGAGGCCGGAATAATCCAGGGGTTAGGGTCTGGATCACAGTGCCTGAGAGTGTATGGTAGGCCAGGTCAATCCAGGTGTTAGGGTCTGGAACACAGTGCCTGAGAGTGTGGGGGATGCTGATTTAATCACACCTGTCCCACACTCTCAGGCACAGTGTTCCAGACCCTAACCTCTGGATTAATTGGGCCTATTCCACACTCTCGGGCACTGTGTTCCAGACCCTAACCTCTGGATTAATCCGCCGTATCCCACACTCTCAGGCACTGTGTTCCACACTCTCAGGCACTTTCATGCATTTCCAACGTTGGCAAGTGGTCCAAACTGTGATGGGAGCGAACTTGACTGCTCATACCGACTTTGAGTGCTCGGGGCCGGCTGGCGCAGCCGGATTTGACCCGGCGGTTCCACCGGCGGTCTCGCCTTCGAGGGCGGACCCTGCCACCGTGTTCAGGCCGAGTTTCACGCATTTCCCACGGTGAGAAATCAGTAACCAGAAAAACTTAGAAAAATGCCCAAAAAGAAGAAATCAGTAACCAGAAAAACTTAGAAAAATGCCCGAAAATGAGAAATCAGTAACCAGCAAAACTTAGAAAAACGTTTGAAAATGAGAAACCAGGAAAACTTAGAAAAACGTTTGAAAATGAGTAACCAGAAAAACTTAGAAAAATGTTTAAAAATGAGAAATGAGTAACCAGAAAAACTTAGAAAAATGCCCAAAAAGAAGAAATCAGTAACCAGAAAAACTTAGAAAAACGTTTGAAAATGAGTAACCAGGAAAACTTAGAAAAATGCCCAGAAAGAAGAAATCAGTAACCAGAAAAACTTAGAAAAATGCCCAAAAAGAAGAAATCAGTAACCAGAAAAACTTAGAAAAATGCCCAAAAAGAAGAAATCAGTAACCAGAAAAACTTAGAAAAACGTTTGAAAATGAGAAATGAGTAACCAGAAAAACTTAGAAAAATGTTCGAAAATGAGAAATCAGTAACCAGAAAAACTTAGAAAAAAACACTTAGAATATTTTTCACACTTTGCTGAAAATTTTTCTAAGTGTCAGCGGAGGAAAGTGCCGAAGCATCGGGAAAGATTCACAAACTCGCGCCGAAAATGTGTTCCGAAGTGCCGGAGGAACTGTGTGAATTGAGCCCGGCAATTGGCCAACTGTCATTTTGTGTCTGCAGCCCGAAAACTTTAACTTTGTCTGTCGCGGAAGTCCCGACCCGGAAAAATCCAAATGGTTTTGCGGGGATCGAGTTCCAGAGCGATGCAGTCAAATTTGAAATTCAGACCCATTCAGTGCCACTTGCATTTGTTACACAGTGAGGTTGGCGGGGTACCCGGAGATTTCTGGGAACACGTTTTTTGGACAAAATGGCGGCGCGGGGACCTTTTTGAAAGGCATCCGAAAAACGGTTCCACGGGCATAGCACTCTAATGGCGGGTATGAGTGCATGCTGGAGAGCTCTTGGAAGTCGAATTTTTGACACTTTGTCAATTTTTGACAGAATTGCCAAACTCTCCCTGTCTGTTCTAAGAGTCGGTCAGAGACCTGTGTGGAGGTCTCTTGACACGACTGGAGGGCGGGCAATCCCCACGTTGACTCCGGCCGTCCCTCCACAGGCACTCGTGTGGAAAATGAAGGCGAGAGACGCGAGTGGCCTGGTTCCCTTGGGTGTTGCCAGGAAGGATGCGGGCTGACCCTTGCCTGAGCACTCCCTAAAGCCTCTTACGAGTCGAGGGTCGGCCTCGGGCACCGCACGAACAGCTCTGGGAGTGGGTGGCCGCTATTGTGAATAGGCTGGTCCTCCCGCTGCCACCCGGCCAAGTGCGACGGCTCTGCCGCCCTGCGGTGCTCGTCACCCAGGTTTGTGCAACTCGGTCAGAGGCCGGTGCGGAGGTCTCTTGACATGATTGGAGGACGGGCCATCCCCACGTTGACTCCGGCCGTCCCTCCACAGGTGCTCGTGTCGAAAATGAAGGCGAGAGACACGAATGGCCTGGTT
>NW_028270181.1:35566552-35571552 GCF_037043375.1 Chiloscyllium plagiosum | reverse complement strand
AAATATGAATGATGAGGTAGATAGAAAGAGGAATAAGAGGACAGGACCAAGAGCAAAACCTAAGAATAGTGAGCAAAGTAAAAACAGCAAAGAGAACAATGCAAAGAGGAGATATAGTAAGAAAAAGGGGCAATATAAAGAAACACAAGCATTGTATAATAAAAATAGGAAATATCTGGCAAGATCCCTAATGGGGGCACCCATAAAATGCGAATGTCCATTAAATAAAGAGGAGTTGGAGGGGTATTATAGGACTAGACTAACAAATGTAAATAGTAAGAGTAATTTAAGGGGATTTGCAAAGTATGTCAAAGATAATGTAGGATTAGAGGAAGAAATTTTAATGGGGCCAATTACGGTGGACGAAGTCCTTCAAGCTATTAAAGCGACGGACGCCGAAACCGCAGCTGGGCCCGATGGGATGACATTAAAGGAAATTTTAAAATTGTTTAATAAAGATAATAGAATACTCCCAAAACTATACTCCATCTGGATAAAATCTGGCAAGATTCCACAAAATGTTAAGTTAAGTAGGACGGTGTTAATTCCTAAAGTAAATAATGAAAATGAACTGAAGGATATCAATAATTGGAGGCCAATCACGATCGGCCCGATTATTCTTAGACTATTTACAAAAATAATGGCCGGTAGACTAAACAAGATTTTAAACCTTAACAAACGCCAAAAGGGTTTTATGTCGGGTGTGGCCGGCTGTGAGGAAAATATTAAAATTTTAAATAATATAATTAACGGAGCAAAAAAGAATAGAAGGAACCTAGCAGTGATCTTTGTGGATCTTGCTAAGGCCTTCGACTCTGTCGGCCACAAACTTATTTTAACAGCCCTTAGAAGAATTCAGGCCCCACCATTATTTATCAAGTTGATAGCTAGTCTATATGAAAACAACTTTACGCGAATTGAAGGTTCCAGGTGCAAAACTGACCCGATAGAAATTTTACGGGGGGTTAAGCAAGGCGATTCTTTATCGCCCATTTTATTCAATATTGTAATGGACCCTCTTATTACGTCCTTAGAAGAAAAGCGGCAAGGTATATTTTTAGGTCAGGACGGCAAAAGTTTTCATTGTGCTACCTTGGCTTTTGCCGATGATATAGCACTAATTAGCGAGTCTAACGAGGGCATGATAGGCAATCTAAAGTTAGTAGAAAAATTTTGTCTTAACACGGGGCTGGAAATAAATGTAAATAAGACTAAGGGTTTTAATTTTGTTTTTAGAAATAAAACTTTTATTTATAATGATTGGACCAATTGGAGATTTAATAATAATGTTATTCAGGGTATTGAGCCGGGTCTGACAGACAAGTATCTAGGGGCTAAGATAGACCCCTGGGTAGGCGTCAGTCAGGCCGACTGGGAAGCCCAACTGACGAGTTGGATCAGTAATCTTAAATCCTCACTTTTAAAACCAGCGCAGAAAATAGAACTTTTAAAAACATATTTTATTTCAAGATTATTTTATTATTTAATTCTATCAGAATCCTCAGGAAACTACCTAAAGAAATTGGACATGATTATTAAAAATGCTGTTAAAGAAATCTTGCATCTGCCACAATCCATTACGGACGGTATCTTGTATGCCAAAGTCCGGGACGGCGGCCTGGCAATTACAAAATTGGGAGTTTTCATACCTATTTCGATAATGAAGAAGTATGAAAGATTACATCAATCCAAGGACGAGATATTACATGCCTCATTTTGTTTCATCGGAGAAAGTGCTGTGGAAAAGATGGAGAAACTGAGTAAATTAAAAGTCCTGGAATCGGTTTGGAACCCGACCATTAATCGAATAGAGGGAGAGTTGGATTTCACAGGAGAGAGTAATAATGAGATTCCAGACGAGCTCAGTAGTGTTAACTACAGGAGCTGGAGAGCGACAGAGGTCAACAAATGGATAGCCCCCCCATGCCAAGGAGCAGGCGCTCATTATTATAAAAACGACAGTATATCGAATAATTGGCTCAAAAGAACAGGCCATATGAAGACGTCGAAAGTGATTAACTCCATTCTCCTGAGAACGAACTTATTCCCAACCAGGTCGACGTTATCCTATGGAAGAGCATTTAACTCGAAAGACTGTAGGAGGTGCAAGGCGACTTCAGAGACTTTAGCACATATTTCTGGATGGTGTCCCTACGTCAAACAATTTCGTATTAAAAGACATAATCGAGTTGTGGAAGAATTAACGAAATTTGTCGGGAAAAAGGGTTGGACAACGTACAAGGAACCTAGGATTAAGGATAGCGTAGGAAAGCTGTGGATTCCGGATCTGATTTTTAAAAAGGAGGAGTGTATTGCAGTAGTGGATGTAACCATTAGGGCAGACTTTCAAGTCAACTCCCTAGAAGCAGCATGGGAAGAGAAAGTAGCCAAATATAAACATCTCAGACCAGAAATAATGGATTTTACTGGACAGGGAGAAATAACTTTTTATGGATTTGTGTTAGGATGCAGAGGAAAATGGCTCGGAAGGAATGATGAGCTCATGAAAAAACTTGGGATTACGAAATTTAAATCCTTCGCCCAAGATACGACAAATCTCGTTATCTCCCTAACCTTAGAGCTGCTAAGAATATTCATGGACTCTTAGGGTCTCCGTTTGACATAATTTAATTGTTTGTTTTTTAAATCGGATATTATAGTGTTTTAGATAGTATGTTTTATGTTAGGATTTTTAGTGAATTTTATGAATTTTAATAATTGTGTTTTAGGCATTATTTTAGGAATAAAGTTGATGATTTTAGTCACTTAGGTAAGGGTGGTGGGTAGTATTACGGTATAATTAATTAATAAAAGTCACTGCTCAACACAGTATATGATGAGTGGTTAACCTGCGAATGGTTAAATAATTCAGCTCATCCCTCGCCTTGGTATGATTCTGGCTTCACAATATTTTATTGTTTTATTTTCCCGTCCCCTTAAGACCATCCGGCTGTGGTTTCGCTGGATAGGGGTATTCATTCGTCGATGAGCGACGTTAAAACTCAAAAAGGACATGATCCATCATCGATGGTGAGTGCAACAAAAAAAAAAATGACTCTTGGGGGGATGTGACTACAGCGTGTTTTGGTATTGGTCTCAGGCCTCAGGCCACTGCCTGCGTAGTCGCCTTTGCGGTTGTTTTTACGTATTTATCAACTGCAAAGATAGGTCGAACCTCCACGTGGTTCCCCCTGGTAACGACCGAAACGAGGTAGCTCTAGACGGAGGCGATTTATCGTCTCACCGTTGCCCGAGCGATACTCGGAGTAGGCCGGCTAATACGACCTCGTCCGTGAAAGATACGAGACGGCTGTTGACCTTTCGGTCTGCGACAAACAAGTTGGTGGAGGCTGTTATGGCCACTTCCAGAATATCCGGTTGGGCGGAAAACGGGCAAACAACCGCCCCGCACGGTGGCTATTGGCGGTCCCATGTGCTAAATGTGCCAGCCAAACTCGAAACAGACAATCCGTCTCAGCCTGTACACAGACGGAAGAGACTGCAAGATTTATTCCGGCCAGGCTACCCTCGGGCAGGCACGGGGAAGCCAGAGAGGCGGTCCACAATAATCAGGACGATATTCGAATGGAAGGATTGATTGAGAAGGTCCCTCTTCAATCAGGTCCAATTAACAGCCGGACAGTTTTCAACTCGAATTTTAAAGGACCATATGACTTTAGTCGAAGCGGAGCAGAAGAGAGACAAGACGAGAGAGAAATGGAAAGGATTGTCCACCCAGTAGTTAGAGATACAGATAAACTGGACATTATAATCACCTACCCGATAGAGGATTTTAAATGTAGCTACTGTAGCAACATTTACAATACCACGGGACTCTTTAGGAATCATTTAAAGGTATGTCGAGGGATAAAGTCGGTCAGGGTCAGGTGTAGTAAATGCAGATGGGAGGGGAGCTACCAAGCAGTAGCATGTCATTTCCCTAAATGTAGGCTCGGGGGTAGGGAGAGCACAATAGTGAATAACATAGAGATTAGGGAGGAAGTCGTGAGAACAGAAAACCTCTTGCAGTGCGAATTGTGCCCATCAAAATTTAAAACAGCCAGAGGCCTAGGACAACATGAAAGACACGCTCATCCAAAGCTTAGGAACGAGAAAAGGAAGCAAGGCAAAGGAACTCAAAAGGATAGGTCAGTTAGTAAAGAAGGTAACAGAAGAGGGATTTGGTCTAATGAAGAGATTGAGATGTTGCAAAGGTTAGAAATTGAATTTGTTGGACATAAAAATATAAATAGAATGATTGAGGATAGGATGGGGTCTAAGACCGCCAAACAAATATCAGACAAAAGGAGATTGTTAAATAAAAAGAAGCCTAGTATGAGGAATGTAAGTTTGGAGGAAATCCCCGATGATAACGATAAAGGAGAGGGAGAAGGAGAGGTCATAGATAGACAGGAACCCGAGGGGCAACTTGTCGGTGAAAAAGTAGACGAGGGCACTCACGATGGCAGGAGAACTAGGGAACCCTCAAATAACTCAGCGATAGAATTGATAAAGATTCTAGAGGACAGTCTGAAGGCAAACAAGAGGGGAAACCGAGAACTAGATAGTATTATGGATGAAGTGGTGGGAAAATTAACGAGGATGACAGAAAAGGGTAGGAAACAGACCAACAATAGGAGTAAAGTTAAAGATAAGGAGAGGGGTCGAAGAAAAATGAATAACGCCCTACGGAGGTACAACACAAAGAAAGGCAGATTTAAGGAAGCTCAAGCTTTATATAAAAATAAAAGACAGTACCTAGCAAGAACCCTGATGGGGGCTCCGGTGAATAGTAAATGCCCTTTACATGAGAAAGAGTTGGAAGCGTATTTTATAGAGAAATTAACAGTCGCCAACGACAAGAACAACTTAAGGGGGTTTGCCAAATATAATAAGATAGGCGAGGAATCCCTGGAGGCCGGAATCGCAGACCAAGTAACAGTGGAGGAAGTTGATCAGGCTTTAAGGGGCATGGATGTTAATACAGCAGCAGGACCCGA
>NW_028270181.1:34511875-34514375 GCF_037043375.1 Chiloscyllium plagiosum | reverse complement strand
AAATCAAATAAAAATATAATCGAGGGATAAAATATGTTTTTAAAATTTCAAATTTCTGTCCTGGTTTTAAAGGGGATCTTTTTAGATTCTTCAACCATTCCTCTAGTAGCTTTTCCCATTCAGTGTTACTGACTCCCACCCATGGGTCAATTTTGGCCCCAAGATACTTGTCAGTAGCACCCGGTTCTATGAACTGTATAATCCCCCCATTAATACTCCAATTACCTATATCGTTATATATAAAAGTTTTATTTTTATGGGTAAGATAAAAGCCCTTAGTTTTATTAATATTAATCCCCATTCCGGTATTATTACAGAATTTTTCTACTATTTTCAAATTGCATACCATCCCCTCGTAAGTTTCGCTAATCAAGGCTACGTCATCAGCAAACGCAAGCGTTGCACAATGACAACTATTTCCATCCTCTCCCAGAAATATTCCTTTTTGTTTCTCTTCGATAGTGCAAATTAATGGGTCCATAACTATATTAAATAAAATTGGTGATAGGGCATCACCCTGTTTAACCCCCCGTAAAATGGGGATACTCCCAGTTTTACAGTTTGAACCCTCTACCTGGGTAAAATTGTTATCATATAGATTAATTATTAATTTAATAAATAATACCGGAAGATGGAGCCTTCTTAACGCAGTAATAATTAATTTATGTCCTACCGTGTCGAATGCTTTCGCCAGGTCTATAAAGACCACAGCGAGATTTTTCTTCCTTTTCTTAACACCTTTCATAATGTTCTCAAGGATTTTGATGTTCTCCTCACACCCTGAGATACCGGACATAAATCCTTTTTGACGTTTATTTATTACTATTACTTTATTAAGCCTACCCGCCACGATTTTAGTAAAAAGTCTGAGCAGGATTGGCCCAATTGTTATTGGCCTCCAATTGTCTATATCCTTGAGTTTATCCTCACTGCTCACTTTTGGGATTAACACTGTTCTACTCATTTTTAACCTATCTGGGATCTTACCACTTTGTAACCAAATGCTGTAAACTCTAGGCAGTATTGAATTATCTTTATTAAAACCTTTAATAATCTCCCTTAACGTTACCCCATCAGGTCCTGCGGCGGTGTTTGCGTCCATCGCCCTTAAGGCCTGATCGACTTCTTCCACCGTCACAGGACCCAACAGAGCAACGTCCAGGGATTCCTCCCCTTGATTTTTGGATTTGGCGAATCCCCTTAGACTATTCTTCTCATTAACAGTCATTAATTTTTCCTTAAAATATTCCTCTAACTCCTTCACACTTAGGGGACATTTACTATTTACCGGGGCTCCCATTACAGTTCTCGCCAAATACTGTCTTTTATTTCTATACAAGGTTTGCGCCTCTTTAAACTTCCCTTTTTTTCCACTATATCTCTTTACTGCATTATTTACATTCCTATTTATCTTTCGTCCATTATCCTTATCTTTCTTTTTTATCCTACTATTCTCACCTTCCTTCCTCTTTCCTAATTTATCCACAATGTCTCCCATAATCTTATCAAGTTCTTTGCAACCTTTTTTACCCTTTTTCAGGTCATCTTCAATTATTTTTATCCAATCAATAATTGACCCATTGGGACATTCCCTACCATCTATATTGTCCTGCTTCTCCTCCTCAGTATTTCTATCAGGTATCAGGTCGCTTCCAATCCCATCAATGTCCTCCCCCTCTTCTTCATCGACACTATTAAGGAGCTCATCTAAATTTACCTCCTTTTCATTAGACTTAATTTTCTTATTTATTAATCGTCTTTTATCTGAAATCTGCTTTGCAGTTTTAGTCTCTAACCTATCCGCTATCATTTTATTTATGTTTCTACAACCACTAAATTCAGATTCCAGTTGTTGCAGCATTTTCGTTTCCTCACTAGACCATACACCCCTTTTATTTCCATCATTAATCACTTTTTTATTCCCCTTACTCCCTTTCCTTTTCTCATTCCTCACCTTAGGGTGTGCATGCCTTTCATGCTGTCCCAATCCTCTAGCCGATTTAAATCTTGAAGAGCAACTCTCACATTGAAAAGGTTTTTCTATCTCTTCCTCCACATTCCTATCGTTTACATCGGTGTAACCCACTATACTCCCTTCCCCCCCTTTTTTACACTTCGGATAATGGCACGCTACTGCCTGGTAGCTACCCTCCCATTTGCATTTGCTACATCTTATTCGAACCGATTTAATCCCTCGACATACCTTTAAATGTTTCCTAAATATCCCAGTAGTATTGTAGATGTTATTACAATAACTACATCGAAAATCTTCTATCGGGTAATTAATTATAATTTCTAATTGGTTAGTTTCTCTATTAATCGGGTGTATAATTCTGTCCTCGTCTTCCCCCTCTCTTCTCTCTAAAATTCCACTTCGATTAAAATTAAAATTAAAGTTAAAAGGCCCTTTAAAATCCGAATTAAGAATTGTCCGGCTCTTAACTGGACTTAGCTGTAGAGGGGCCTTCTCTCCCAGCATTATCTTTCGGGTTTTGTCCAT
>NW_028270181.1:34421875-34501875 GCF_037043375.1 Chiloscyllium plagiosum | reverse complement strand
GCTCTCGAAGGCGAGACCGTCCGCTGAACCGCCGGGTCAAATCCGACCGGGCTACCCGGCCCCGAGCCCTCAACTTCCCTCTGAAGCCTTTGATTCGCCTCCTTGGAAAATGCACATCCAACATTACCAAAATGGGAACCTGAACACTAAACCTAAGTCTAACCCTTTCGCTAACCAGCAACCGAACACTCTCCCTAAGCCTGACCCCACCGCCGGTGGCAATCCAGGCAAACACACCCTTCAAAATCACACCCATCCGGCAATGCAACTCAAGCATCCAAATTCAGAAACACCCCCTTCAAAAGGCACTCTGTCCCCGGCCACACTACCGGGGCATGCTCCCCTGGGCGATAATTAAGCCCCCACGACTAATTGAAGCCAACCACAGCCGCAACACGAAAGGAGAAGTCAGTAACCAATTCAAAAATGCACTTGGTTACTGACTTCTACAGACTCAAAAAAAATCTAAGTGTCGCTGGTTACTGATTTGTACTGAGCCGAAAAAATTCTAAGTGTCGCTGGTTACTGATTTGTACTGCCTCTATTCCAGACCAAGATCCCTGGATTAATCCGTCCTATCCCGCACTCTCAGGCACAGCGTTCTAGGCACTAACCACTGAATTGACCCAGCCTATCGTACACTCTCAGACACTGTGTTCCAGACCCTAACCCCTGGATTAATCCGGCCTCCCCACACTCTCAGGCACTGTTTTCCAGACACAATCCCTGGATGAACCCGCCTATTCCACATTCTCAGGCACTGTTTTCCAGAAACGAATCACTGGATTAATCCGGCCTATCCCACACTCCCAGACACTGTGTTCCAGACCTTAACACGTGGATTGACCTGGCCTAGCCCACACTCTCAGGCACTGTGTTTCAGACCATAACCCCTGGATTAATTCAGCCTATTCCACACTCTCAGACACTGTGTTCCAGACACGAGCCCCTGGATAACTCCGGCCTCCCCCACACTCTCAGGCACTGTGTTCCAGAGCATAACCCCTCAATTAATCCGGCCTATCCCACACACTCAGACACTATGTTCCAGACCCTAACCCCTGGATTAATCTGGCCTATTCCACACTCTCAGACACTGTGTTCCAGACACTAGCCCCTGGATAAATCGGGCCTCCCCCACACTCTCAGGCACTGTGTTCCAGAGCCTAACCCCTCGATTAATCCGGCCTGTCCCATACACTCAGGCACTGTTTTCCAGACCCTCACTCCTGGATTAATCCGGCCTATCCCACTCTCTCTGACACTGTGTTCCAGACACTAACCCCTGTATTAAACCGACCACCACCATACTCTCAGACACTGTATTCCCGACAATAAACCCTGGATTGACCCGGCCTATCGTACACTCTCAGACACTGTGTTCCCGAACCGAACCACTGGTTTAATCCGGCCTATCCCATACTCTCAGACACTGTGTTCCAGACCCTAACACCTGGATTAATCCAGCCGAACCCACATTCTTAGACGCTGTGTTCCAGACCCTAACCCCTGGATAACTCCGGCCTCCCGCACACTCTCAGGCACTGTGTTCCAGACCCTCACCCTTGGATTGATCCGGCATATCCCATACTCTCAGGCACTATACTCCAGACACTAACACCTGGATTGACCTGGCCTACCCCACACTCTCAGGCATTCTGTTCCAGACCCTAACCCCTGGATTAATCCAGCCTGTCCCACTCTCTCAGACACTGTTTTCCAGATCCTAAACTCTCGATTAATTCCAGACCGTCAACCCTGGATTGACCTGGCCTATCCCACACTCTCAGGCACAGTGTTCCAGAACCTAACCTCTGGATTAATCCGCCGTATCCCACACTCTCAGACACTGTGTTCCAGACCCTAACCTCTGGATTAATCCGCCGTATCCCACACTCTCAGGCACTGTGTTCCAGACCCTAACCCCTGGATTAATCCGGCCTATCCCACTCTCTCAGGCACTGTGTTCCAGGCCATAACCCCTGGATTAATCTGGCCTATCCCTGACTCTCAGGCACTCTCTTTCAGACCCGAAACCCTGCATTAATCTGGCCCATCCCACATTCTCAGACACTGTATGCCAGACCCGAACCCTTGGATTATTCCGCCCTATCCCGCACTCTCAGGCACAGCGTTCCAGACACTAACCCCTGGATTGACCGGCCTCCCCACACTCTCAGACACTGTGATCCAGACCCGAAACCCCGGATTAATCCGGCCTATCCCAAGCACTCAGGCACTGTGTTCCAGACCGTAACCCCTGGATTAATCCGGCCTCCCCACACTCTCAGGCACTGTGTTCCAGACATAATCCCTGGATGAATCCGGCCAATTCCACACTCTCAGGCACTGTTTTCCAGACACTAACCCCTGGATTAATCCGGCCTATCGCACACAATCAGGCAATGTGTTCCAGACACTAACCCCTGGATTGACCCGGCCAACCCCACACTCTCAGACACTGTGTTCCATACACTAACCCCTAGATTAACCGTGCCTACCCCACGCTCTCAGGCACTGTGATCCAGACCCTAACCCCTGGATTAATCCAGCCTATACCACACACTCAGGCACAGTGTTCCAGACCCTAACCCCTGTATTAAACCGACCACCACCATACTCTCAGACACTGTATTCCCGACAATAAACCCTGGATTGACCCGACCTATCGTACACTCTTAGACACTGTGTTCCAGAACTGAATGACTCAATTAATCCGGCCTATCCCATACTCTCAGACACTATGTTCCAGACCCTAACACCTGGATTGACCTGGCCTTCCCCACACTTACAGGCACTGTGTTCCAGACCTTAACTCCTGGATTAATCCGGCCTATCCCACACACAAAGGCACTGAATTCCATACCCGAACCCCTGGATTATTCCCACCTATACCACACTCTCAGGCATCTGTTCCAGTCCTTCATCCCTGGATTAATCCGGCCTATTCCACACTCTCCAGCACTGTGTTCCCGACTCTAACCTCTGGATTAATCCGGCCTATTCCACACTCTCAGGCACTGTGATCCAGAACGTAACCCCTGGATTAATCCGGCCTACCCCACACTCTCAGGCACTCTCTTCCAGACCCTAACACCTGGATTAATCCAGCCTATCCCACACTCTCAGGCACTGTTTTCCAGATCCTAAACCCTCGATTAATCCGGCCAATCCCACACTCTCGCCCCTGGATTAATCCGGCCTATCCCACACTCTCTGACACTGTGTTCCAGACCCTAAATCTTTGATTAATCCAGCCAAACCCACACTCTCAGACACTGTTTTACAGATCCACAACCCTGGATTGACCCGGCCTCCCCCACACTCTCAGGCACTGTTTTCCAGATCCTAGCCCCTGGATTAATCCGGCCTATCCCTCACTCTCTGACACTGTGTTCCAGACCCTAACCCCTGGATTGACCTGGCCTACTCCACACTCTCAGGCACTGTGATCCAGACCCTAACCCCTGGATTAATCCGGCCTATAAAACACTCTCAGGCACTGTGTTCCAGAACGTAACCCCTGGATTAATCCAGCCTATCCCACACTCTCAGGCACTTTGTTCCACACCCTAACCCCTGGATTAATCCAGCCTCCCCCACACTCTCAGGCACTGTTCCAGAGCCTAACCCCTGGATTAATCCGGCCAAACCAACATTCTCAGACACTGTGTTCCAGACCCTAACCCCTGGATTAATACGGCCTATACCACTCTCTCAGGCACTGTGTTCCAGGCCATAACCCCTGGATTAATCCGGCCTATCCCTGACTCTCAGGCACTCGCTTTCAGACCCTAAACCCTGCATTAATCTGGCCCATCCCACACTCGCAGAAACTCTATTCCAGACCAAAACCCCTGGATTAATCCGCCCTATCCTGCACTCTCAGGCACAGTGTTCCAGACACTAACCCTTGGATTGACCGGCCTATTCCACACTTTCAGACACTAACCTCTGGATTAATCCGGTTTATCCCAAGCACTCAGGCACTGTGTTCCAGACCGTAACGCCTGGATTAATCCGGCCTCCCCACACTCTCAGGCACTGTGTTCCAGACACTAACCCCTGGATTAATCCGGCCTATCCCACACAATCAGGCAATGTGTTCCAGACATTAACCCCTGGATTGACCCGGCCAACCCCACACTCTCAGGCACTGTGTTCCAGACACTAACCCCTGGATTAATCCGGCCTATCCCACACAATCAGGCAATGTGTTCCAGACACTAACCCCTGGATTGACCCGGCCAACCCCACACTCTCAGGCACTGTGTTCCAGACCCTAAACCCTCGATTAATCCGGCCAATCCCACACTCTCAGGCACTGTGTTCCAGACCCTAAACCCTCGATTAATCCGGCCAATCCTACACTCTCAGGCACTGTGTTCCAGACCCTAAGCCTTCGATTAATCCAGCCAAACCCACACCCTCAAACACTGTTTTACAGACACTAAACCCTGGATTAATTCAGCCTATCCCACACTCACTGACACTGTGTTCCAGATACTAACCCCTGTATTAAACCGACCACCACCATTCAAACACTGTATTCCCGACAATAAACCCTGGATTGACCCGGCCTATCATACACTCTCAGACACTGTGTTCCAGAACCGAATCACTGGATTAATATGGCCTATCCCATACTCTCAGACACTATGTTCCAGACCCTAACACCTGGATTGACCTGGCCTTCCCCACACTCACAGGCACTGTGTTCAAGACCTTAACTCCTGGATTAATCCGGCCTATCCCACACTCAAAGGCACTGAATTCCATACCCTAACCCCTGGATTATTCCCATCTATCCCACACTCTCAGGCACTGTGTTCCAGATCCTAACTCCTGGATTAATCCAGCCTATCTCACACTCTCAGGCCCTGTGTTCCAGATTCTAACCCCTGGATTAATCCAGCCTATCCCTGACTCTCAGGCACTGTGTTCCAGACTCTAACCCCTGGATTAACCCAGCCTATCCCTGACTCTCAGACACTGTGTTCCAGACCCTAACCCCTGGATTAATGCCTATCCCACACTCTCAGGCACTGTGATCCAGACCCTATCCCCTGGATTAATCCGGCCTATCTCACAAACTCAGACACTGTTTTCCAGACCCTAAACCCTCGATTAATCCGGCCAATCCCACACTCTCAGACACTGTTTTACAGACCCTAACCCATGGATTAATCCAGCCTATCCCACACTCTCAGGCACTGTGTTCCAGACCCTATCCCCTGGATTAATCCGGCCTATCTCACAAACTCAGACACTGTGTTCCAGACCCTAAACCTTCTATTAATCCAGCCAAACCCACACCCTCAGACACTGTTTTACAGATCCTAAACCCTGGATTAATTCAGCCTATCCCACTCTCTGACACTGTGTTCCAGACACTAACCCCTGTATTAAACCGACCACCACCATTCTCTCAAACACTGTATTCCCGTCAATAAACCCTGGATTGACCTGGCCTATCGTACACTCTCAGACACTGTGTTCCAGATCCTAACCCCTGGATTAATCCAAAATATCCCGCACTCTCAGGCACTTTGTTCCACACCCTAACCCATGGATTGACCCGGCATATCCCACACACTCAGACACTGTGTTCCAGAACGTAACGCCTGGATTAATTCAGCCAATACCACACTCTCAGACACCGTGTTCCAGAATCGAACCACTAGATTACTCCGGCCTATCCCATTCTCTCAGACACTGTGTTCCAGACCCTAACATCTGGATTGACCTGGCCTTCCCCACACTCTCAGGCACTCTGTTCCAGACCCCAACCCCAGGATTAATCCAGCCTCCCCCACACTCTCAGGCACTGTGTTCCAGAGCCTAACCTCTGGATTAATCCAGTTTATCCCACACTGTCAGGCACTGTGTTCCAGACCCTAACCTCTGGATTAATCTGGCCTATCCCACTCTCTCAGGCACTGTGTTCCAGGCCATTACCTCTGGATTAATCTGGCCTAACCCTGACTCTTAGGCACTCTCTTTCAAACCCTAAACCTTGCATTAATCTGGCCTATCCCACACTCTCAGGCACTGCGTTCCAGACACTAACCCCTGAGTAACCCGGCCTATCCCACACTCTCTGACACTGTATTCCAGACCCTAACCCCTGGATTAATCCGGCCTACCCCACACTCTCAGGCACTGTTTTCCAGAACGTAACCCCTGGATTAATCTGGCCTATCCCACTCTCTCAGGCACTGTGTTCCAGGCCATAACCCCTGGATTAATCTGGGCTATCCCTGACTCTCAGAAACTGTATTCCAGACCAAAACCCCTGGATTAATCCGCCCTATTCCGCACTGTTAGGCACTGCGTTCCAGACACTAACCCCTGGATTGACCCAGCCTATCCCACACTCTCAGATCCTGTGTTCTAGACACTAACCCCAGCATTAAACCAACCACCACCGTACTCTCAGGCACTGTGTTCCAGACATAATCCCTGGATGAATCCGGCCTATCCCACACTGTCAGGCACTGTTTTGCAGTCCCTTACACCTGAATTAATTTCCGCACACTCTCAGGCACTGTGTTCCAGAGACTAACCCCTGGATTATTCCGCCTAACCAACATTCTCAGACACTGTGTTCCAGACACTAACACCTGGATTAATCTGCCCTATCTCGCACTCTCAGGCACTGCATTCCAGACACTAACCCTGGATTGACCCGGCCTATTCCACGCACTCAGGCACTGTGTTCCAGACCCTAACCACTGGATTAATCCGGCCTATCCCACACTATCAGGCACTGTGTTCCAGACCCTAACCCCTGGATTGAGCAGGCCTATCCCACACTCTCAGACACTGTGTTCCAGAGCCTAACCCCTGGATTAAGCCGGCCTAACCCACATTTTCAGACACTGTGTTCCAGACACTAACCCCTGGATTAATCCGGCCTACCCCACACTCTCAGGCACTGTGTTCCAGAACGTAACCCCTGGATTAATCCCACCTATCCCACACTCTCAGGCACTGTGTTCCAGACCCTAACACCTGGATTAATCCAGCCAAACCACACCCTCAGTCACTGTTTTACAGACACTAAACCCTGGATTATTTCAGCCTATCCCACTCTCTCAGTCACTGTGTTCCATGCCATAACCCCTGGATTAATCCGGCCTAACCCACATTCTGAGACACTCTGTTCCAGACCCTAACCCCTGGATTATTTCACCCTATCCCACACTCTCAGACACTGTGTTCCAGACCCTAACCCCTGGATTAATCCAGCCTCCCCCACACTCTCAGGCACTGTGTTCCACGCCATAACCCCTGGATTAACCGGGCCTACCCCACACTCTCAGGCAGTGTGTTCCTGACCCTAAACCTTCGATTAATCCAGCCAAACCCACAACCTCAGACACTGTGTTCCAGACACTAACCCCTGGATTAATCCTACCAATCCCACACTCTCAGGCACTGCGTTCCAGACCAAAACCCCTGGATTGACCGGGCCAATCCCACGCTCTCAGGCACTGTATTCCAGACCCGAACACCTGAATTAATTTGGCCTCCCGCACTCTCTCAGACACTGTGTTCCAGACCCTAAACCCTGGATTAATTCAGCCTATCCCACACCCTCTGACACTGTGTTCCAGACACTAACCCCTGTATTAAACCGACCACCACCATTCTCTCAGACACTGTATTCCCGATAATAAACCCTGGATTGACCCGGCCTATCGTACACTCTCAGACACAGTATTCCAGAACCGAACCACTGGATTAATCCGGCCTATCCCACACTCTCAGACACTGTGTTCCAGACCCTAACACCTGGATAAATCCACCCTATCCCGCACTCTCAGGCACTGCGTTCCAGACACTAACCCCTGAATTAATTTGGCATCCTGCACACTCTCAGCACTGTGTTCCAGAGCATAACCCCTGGATTAATTCTGCCCTATCCCGCACTATCAGGCACTGTGTTCCAGACACTTTCCCCTGGATTGACCGGGCCTATCATACACTCTCAGGCACTGCATTCCAGACACTAACCCCTGGATTGACCGGCCTATCCTACACTCTCAGGCACAGCATTCCAGACACTAACCCCTGGATTGACCGGCCTATCCCACAGTCTCAGACACTGTGTTCCAGAGCATAACCCCTGGATTAATCCGCCTAACCCACATTCTTAGACACTGTGTTCCTGACCCTAACAACTGGATTAATCCGCCCTATCCCGCACTATCAGGCACTGCATTCCAGACACTAACCCCTGGAATGACCGACATATCCCACAGTCTCAGACACTGTGTTCCACACCCTAACCCCTGGATTAATCCGGCCTACGCCACTCTCTCAGACACTGTGTTCCAGACCCTAACCCCTGGATTTATCCAGCCTATCCCACACACTCAGGCACTGTGTTCCAGACCCGAAGCCTTTGATTAATCCAGCCAAACCCACACCCTCAGACACTGTTTTACAGACCCTTAACCCTGGATTATTTCAGCCTATCCCACACTCTCAGACATTGTGTTCCAGATTCTAACCCCTGGATTAATCCGGCCTATCCCAGTCTCTCAGGCACTGTGCTCCAGACCCTAAATCCTTGAATTAATCTGGTCTATCCCACGCTCTCAGGCACTTTGTTCCACACCCTAACCCCTGGATTAATCTGGTTTATCCCTGATTCTCAGCCACTCTGTTTCAGACCCTAAACCCTGCATTAATCTGGCCTATCCCACACTCTCAGAAACTGAATTCCAGTTCAAAACCCCTGGATTAATCTGCCCAATCCCACATTCTCAGACACTGTGTTCCAGACATTAACCCCTGGATTAATCAAGCCAAACCCACACCCTCAGACACTGTGTTCCAGACACTAACCCCTGGATTAATCCGGCCTATCGCACACTCTCAGGCACTGTGTTCCAGACCCTAACCGTGGATAAATCCGGCCTACCCCACACTCTCAGGCACTTTGTTCCACACCCTAACCCCTGGATTAATCCAGCCTCCCCCACACTCTCAGGCAGTGTGTTCCAAAACCTTATCCGTGGATTAATCCGGCTTATCCCACACTCAGACACTGTGTTCCAAACCCTAACCCCTGGATGAATCCGGCCTAACCCACATTCTCAGACACTGTGTTCCAGACCCTAACCCCTGGATTAATCCAGCCTATCCCACTCTCTCAGGCACTGTATTCCAGACCCTAACACCTGGATTAATCCAGCCAATCCCACACACTCAGGCACTGTGTTCCAGACCCGAAGCCTTCGATTAATCCAGCCAAACCCACACCCTCAGACACTGTTTTACAGACCCTTAACCCTGGATTATTTCAGCCTATCCCACACTCTCAGTCACTGTGTTCCAGATTCTAACCCCTGGATTAATCCGACCTATCCCACTCTCTGAGGCACTGTGTTCCAGACCCTAAATCCTTGAATTTATCTGGTCTATCCCGTGCTCTCAGGCACTTAGTTCCACACCCTAACCCATGGATTAATCCAGCCTTCCCCACATCCTCAGACACTGTGTTCCAGACCCTAACCCTTGGATTAATCCGGCCTATCCCAAATTCTCAGACACTGTGTTCCAGACCCAAACCCTTGGATTAATCCGGCCTAACCCACATTCTCAGACACTGTGTTCCAGACCCTAACCCCTGCATTAATCCGGCCTATCCCACTCTCTCAGGCACTGTGTTCCAGGCCATAACCCCTGAATTAATCTGGCCTATCCCTGACTCTCAGCCACTCTGTTTCAGACCCTAAACCCTGCAGTAATCTGGCCCATCCCACACTCTCAGAAACTGTATTACAGACTAAAACCCCTGGATTAATCCGCCCTATCCCACACTCTCAGGCACTGTATTCCAAACCCTAACACCTGGATTGACCTGGTTTATCCCAATCTCTAAGGCACTGTGTTCCAGGCCCTAACCCCTGAATTAATTCGTCCTCCCACACACTCTCAGGCACTGTGTTCCAGAGCCTAACCCCTGGATTACTCTGGCCTAACCCACATTCTCAGACACTGTGTTCCAGACCCTAACATCTGGATTGACCTGGCCTTCCCCACACTCTCAGGCACTGTGTTCCAGAACGTAACCCCTGGATTACTCCGGCCTATCCCACACTCTCAAGCACTGTGTTCCAGACCCTAACCTCTGGATTAATCCGGCCTACCCCACACTCTCAGACACTGTGTTCCAGACCCTAACACCTGGATTAATCCAGCCAATCCCACACTCTCAGGCACTGTGTTCCAGACCCTAACACCTGGATTAATCCAGTCTATCCCACACTCTCAGGCACTGTGTTCCAGACCCTAACGGCTGGATTAATCAAGCCAAACCCACACTCTCAGACACTGTGTTCCAGATTCTAACCCCTGGATTAATCCAGCCTATCCCACGCTCTCAGGCACTTTGTTCCACACCCTAACCCCTGGATTAATCTGGTTTATCCCTGACTCTCAGCCACTCTGTTTCAGACCCGAAACCCTGCATTAATCTGGCCTATCCCACACTCTCAGAAACTGTATTCCAGACTAAAACCCCTGATTTAATCTGCCCTATCCCAAACTCTCAGACACTGTGTTCCAGACCCTAACCCCTGGATTAATCCAGCCTCACCCATACTCTCAGGCACTGTGTTCCAGAGCCTAACCCCTGTATTAAGTCGGCCTAACCCACATTTTCAGACACTGTGTTCCTGACCCTAACCCCTGGATTAATCCAGCCTATCCCACACTCTCAGGCACAGTGTTCCAGACCCTAACACCTGGATTAATCCAGCCAAACCCACACCCTCAGACACTGTTTTACAGACCCTTAATCTGGGATTATTTCAGCCTATCCCACACTCTCAGACACTGTGTTCCAGATCCTAACCCCTGGAATAATCTGGCTATCCCAATCTCTAAGGCACTGTGTTCCAGACCCTCTGACATTAATTAATTCAGCCTCCCGCACATTCTCAGACACTGTATTCCAGACCCTAACCCTTGGATTAATCCGTCCTAATCCACATTCTCAGACACTGTGTTCCAGACCCTAACCCCTGGATTAATCCGGCCTATCCCACTCTCTCAGGAACTGTGTTCCAGGCCATAACCCCTGAATTAATCTGGCCTATCCCTGACTCTCAGCCACTCTGTTTCAGACCCTAAACCCTGCATTAATCTGGCCCATCCCACATTCTCAGAAACTGTATTACAGACGCAAACCCCTGGAATAATCCGCCCTATCCCACACTCTCAGGCACTATATTCCAAACTCTAACACCTGGATTAATCCGGCCAATCCCACACTCTCAGGCACTGTGTTCCAGACCCTAAGCCTTCGATTAATCCAGCCAAACCCACACCCTCAGACACTGTGTTCCAGACACTAACCCCTGGATTAATCCGGTGTATCGCACACTTTCAGGCACTGTGTTCCAGACCCTAACAGTGGATTAATCCGGCCTATCCCACACTCTCAGGCACTTTGTTCTACACCCTAACCCCTGGATTAATCCAGCCTCCCCCATACTCTCTAGCACTGTGTTCCAGAGCCTAACCCCTGGATTAAGCCGGCGTAACCCACATTCTCAGGCACTGTGTTCCAGACCCTAACCCCTGGATTAATCCGGCCTCCCCACACTCTCAGACACTGTGTTCCAGACACTAAACCCAGCATTAAACCGACCACCACCATACTTCCTGGCACTGTGTTCCAGACATAATCCCTGTATGAATCTGCCCTATCCCACACTCTCAGGCACTGTTTTACCGACCCTAACCCCTGGATTGACCTGGCCTATCCCAATCTCTCAGGCACTGTGTTCCAGACCCTAACCCCTGAATTAATTCGGCCTCCTGCACACTCTCAGGCACTGTGTTCCAGAGCCTAACCCCTGGATTAATCTGGCCTAACCCACATTCTCAGACACTGTGTTCCAGACCCTAACATCTGGATTGACCTGGCCTTCCCCACACTCTCAGACACTGTGTTCCAGAACGTAACCCCAGGATTAATCCGGCCTATCCCACACTCTCAGGCACTTTGTTCCACACCCTAACCCCTGGATTAATCCAGCCTCCCCCACACTCTCAGGCACTGTATTCCAGATTCTAACCCCTGGATTAATCCAGCCAAACCAACATTCTCAGACACTGTGTTTCAGACCCTAACCCCTGGATTAATTCAGCCTATCCCACCCTCTGTGACACAGTGTTCCAGACACTAACCCCTGTATTAAACCGACCACCACCATTCTCTCAGACACTGTATTCCCGACAATAAACCCTGGATTGACCCGGCCTATCGTACACTCTCAGACACAGTATTCCAGAACCGAACCACTGGATTAATCCGGCCTATCCCACACTCTCAGGCACTGCGTTCCAGACACTAACCCCTGGATTGACCCGGCCTATCCCACAGTCTCAGACACTGTGTTCCAGACCCTAACCCCTATATTATTCTGGCCGTTTCCACGCGCTCAGGCACTGTGTTCCAGACCCTAACCCCTGGATTAATCCGGCCTATCCCACTCTCTCAGGCAATGTGTTCCAGGCCATAACCCCTAGATTAATCTGGCCTATCCCTGACTCTCAGGCACTCGCTTTCAGACCCTAAACCCTGCATTAATCTGGCCCATCCCACACTCTCAGAAACTGTATTCCAGACCAAAACCCCTGGATTAATCTGGCCTATCCCACACTCTCAAAAACTGTGTTCCAGAAATGAACCCCTGGATCAACCAGGCCTACCCCACACTCTCAGGCACGGTATTCCAGACCCTAACACCTGGATTAATCCGGCCTATCCCACACTCTCAGACAATGTGTTCCAGACCCTCACCCCTGGATGAATCCGGCCTAACCCACATTCACACACACTGCGTTCCAGACCCTAACCCCTGGATTAATCCAGCCTATCCCACCCTCTCAGACACTGTGTTCCAGACCCTAACCCCTGGATTAATCCGGCCGATCCCACTCTCTCAGGCACTGTGTTCCAGGCTATAACCGCTGGATTAATCTTGCCTCTCCCTGACTCTCAGCAACTCTGTTTCACACCCTAAACCCTGCATTAATCTGGCCCATCCCACACTCTCAGAAACTGTATTCCAGACCCAAAACCCCTGGATTAATCCGCCCTATTCCATACTCTCAGACACTGTGCTCCAGAACCTAGCACCTGGATTAATCCGTCCTAACCTGGATTAACCGGGCCTACCCCACACTCTCAGGCACTGCGTTCCAGAACGTAACCCCTGGATTAATCCGGCCTATCCCACACTCTCAGGCACTGTATTCCAGACCCTAACACCTGGATTAATCCGGCCAAACTCACACCCTCAGACACTGTGTTCCAGACACTAACCCCTGGATTAATCTGGCCTATCTCACATTCTCAGGCAGTGTGTTCCTGACCCTAACCCCTGGATTAATCTGGCCTATCGCACACTCTCAGGCAGTGTGTTCCTGACCCTAATCCCTGGATTAATCTGGCCTATCCCACACTCTCAGGCACTGTGTTCCAGACCCTAACCCCTGGATTAATCTGTCCTATCGCACACTCTCAGACACTGTGTTCCAGACTCTAACCCCTGGATTAATCTGGCCTATCCCACACTCTTAGGCACTTTGTTCCACACCCTAACCCCTGGATTAATCCAGCCTCCCCCACAATCTCAGGCAGTGTGTTCCAAAACCTAACCCGTGGATTATTCCGGCCTATCCCACATTCTCAAGCACTGTGTTCCAGACCCTAACCCCTGGATAAATCCGGCCTCCCCCACACTCTCAGGCACTGTGTTCCAGACCCTAACCCCTGGATTAATCCGGCCTACCCCACTCTCTCAGACACTGTGTTCCAGACCCTAACGCCTGGATTAATCCAGTCTATCCCACACTCTCAGGCACTGTGTTCCAGACCCTAACCCCTGGATTAATCCAGTCTATCCCACAGTCTCAGACACTGTGTTCCAGACACTAACCCCTGGATTAATCCGGCCTATCCCACTCTCTCAGGCACTGTGTTCCAGGCCATAACCCCTGGATAAATCTGGCCTATCCCTGACTCTCAGCCACTCCGTTTCACACCCTAAACCCTGCATTAATCTGACCCATCCCACACTCTCAGAAACTGTATTCCAGACCAAAAACCCCTGGATTAATCCACCCTATTCTATACTCTCAGACACTGTGTTCCAGACACTAACCCCTGGATTAACCGGCCTATCCCACACTCTCAGGCACTGTATTCCAGACCCCAACACCTGGATTAATCCGGCCAAACCCACACCCTCAGACACTGTGTTCCAGACACTAACCCCTGGATTAATCTGGCCTATCGCACACTCTCAGGCACTGTATTCCAGACACTAACCCCTGGATTAATCTGGCCTATCGCGCACTCTCAGGCAGTGTGTTCCAGACCCTAACGCCTGAATTAATCTGGCCTATCCCACACTCTCAGAAACTGTATTACAGACCAAAACGCCTGGATTAATCCGCCCTTTCCATACTCTCAGACACTGTGTTCCAGACACTAACCCCTGGATTATTCTGGCCTATCTCACACTCTTAGGCACTTTGTTCCACACCCTAACCCCTGGATTAATCCAGCATCCCCCACACTCTTAGGCAGTGTGTTCCAAAACCTAACCCGTGGATTACTCCGGCCTATCCCACATTCTCAAGCACTGTGTTCCAGACCCTAACCCCTGGATAAATTTGGCCTCCCCCACACTCTCAGGCACTGTGTTCCAGACCCTAACGCCTGGATTAATCCAGTCTATCCCACACTCTCAGGCACTGTGTTCCAGATCCTAACCCCTGGATTAATCCAGTCTATCCCACAGTCTCAGACACTGTGTTCCAGACACTAACCCCTGGATTAATCCGGCCTATCCCACTCTCTCAGGCACTGTGTTCCAGGCCATAACCCCTGGATAAATCTGGCCTATCCCTGACTCTCAGCCACTCCGTTTCAGACCCTAAACTCTGCATTAATCTGGCCTATCCCACACTCTCAGAAACTGTATTCCAGACCAAAACCCCTGGATTAATCTGCCCTATCCCATACTCTCAGATACTGTGTTCCAGACACTAACCCCTGGATTAATCCAGCCAAACCCACACCCTCAGACACTGTGTTCCAGACACTAACCCCTGGATTAATCTGGCCTATCGCACACTGTCAGGCACTTTGTTCCACATCCTAACAGTGAATTAATCCAGCCTCCCCCACACTCTCAGGCAGTGTGTTCCAAAACCTAACCCGTGGATTAATCCGGCCTCACCCACACTCTCAGGCACTGTGTTCCAGAGCATAACCCCTGGATTAAGCCGGCCTAACCCATATTCTCAGATACTGTGTTCCAGACCCTAACCCCTGGATTAATCCAGCCAAACCCACACCATCAGACAATGTTTTACAGACCCTTAATCCTGGATTATTTCAGCCTATCCCACTCTCTCAGGCACTGTGTTCCAGACCCTAAATCCTTGAATTAATCTGGTCTATCCCACGCTCTCAGGCACTTTGTTCCACACCCTAACCCATGGATTAATCCAGCCTCCCCCACATTCTCAGGCAGTGTGTTCCAGAACATAACCCGTGGATTAATCCGGCCTATCCCACATTCTCAAGCACTGTGTTCCAGACCCTAACCCCTGGAATAATCCACCCTATCCCACACTCTCAGCCACTGCGTTCCAGACCCTTACCCATGGATTAATCCGGCCTATCCCAATCTCTAAGGCACTGTGTTCCAAACCCTAACACCTGAATTAATTTGGCATCCTGCACACTCTCAGGCACGGTGTTCCAGAGCATAACCCCTGGATTAATCCGCCTAACCCACATTCTTAGACACTGTGTTCCAGACCCTAACACCTGGATTAATCTGCCCTATCCTACACTCTCAGGCACTGCATTCCAGACACTAACCCCTGGATTGACCGACATATCCCACAGTCTCAGACACTGTGTTCCACACCCTAACCCCTGGATTAATCCGGCCTATTCCACACTATCAGGCGCTGTTTTCCAGTCCCTAACCCCTGGATTAAACCGGCCTATCCCAATCTCTAAGGCACGGTCTTCCAGACACTAACACCTGAATTAATTCCGGCACACTCTCAGGCACTGTGTTCCAGAGACTAACCCCTGGATTATTCCGCCTAACCAACATTCTCAGACACTGTGTTCCAGACACTAACACCTGGATTAATCCGCCCTATCTCGCACTCTCAGGCACTGCATTCCAGACACTAACCCCTGGATTGACCGGCCTATCCTACACTCTCAGGCACTGCATTCCAGACACTAACCCCTGGATTGACCGACATATCCCACAGTCTCAGACACTGTGTTCCACACCCTAACCCCTGGATTGACCGACATATCCCACAGTCTCAGGCACTGTGTTCCAGACCCTCATACCTTAATTAATTCAGCATCCAGCACACTCTCAGGCACTGTGTTCCAGACCCTAACCCCTGGATTAATCCGGCCTAACCCACTCTCTCAGGCACTGTGCTCCAGACCCTAAATCCTTGAATTAATCTGGTTTATCCCACGCTCTCAGGCAGTTTGTTCCACACCCTAACCCCTGGATTAATCTGGTTTATCCCTGACTCTCAGCCACTCTGTTTCAGACCCTAAACCCTGCATTAATCTGGCCTATCCCACACTCTCAGAAACTGTATTCCAGACCCTAACCCCTGGATTAATCCGGCCTACCCCACACTCTCAGGCACTGTGTTCCAGACCCTAACCCTTGGATTAATCCGGCCTATCGCACACTCTCAGATACTGTGTTCCAGACCCTAACCACTGGATTGACAAGTCCTATCCCACACTCTCAGGCAGTGTGTTCCAGAGCCTAACCCCTGGATTAAGCCGGCCAAACCCACATTCTCTGACACTGTGTTCCAGACCCTAACCTCTGGATTAATCCTACCAATCCCACACTCTCAGGCACTGTGTTCCAGACCCTAACCCCTGGATTAATACGGCCTAACCCACGCTCTCAGGCACTGTGTTCCAGACCCTAACCCCTGGATTAATCCTACCAATCCCACACTCTCAGGCACTGTGTTCCAGACCAAAACCCCTGGATTGACCGGGCCAATCCCACGCTCTCAGGCACTGTGTTCCTGACCCTAACCCCTGGATTAATCCAGCCAAACCCACACCCTCAGACACTGTTTTACAGACCCTAAAACCTGGATTAATTCAGCCTATCCCACACTCTCTGACACTGTGTTCCAGACACTAACCCCTGTATAAAACCGACCACCACTATTCTCTCAGACACTGTATTCCCGACAATAAACCCTGGATTGACCCGGCCTATCGTACACTCTCAGACAATGTGTTCCAGAACCGAACCACTGGATTAATCCGGCCTATCCCACACTCTCAGACACTGTGTTCCAGACCCTAACACCTGGATTAATCCACCCTATCCCGCCCTCTCAGGCACTGCGTTCCAGACACTAACCCCTGGATTGACCCGGCCTATCCCACAGTCTCAGACACTGTGTTTCAGACCCTAACCCCTGGATTAATCCGGCCTATCCCAATCTCTAAGGCACTGTGTTCCAAACCCTAACACCTGAATTAATTTGGCATCCCGCACACTCTCCGGCACTGTGTTCCAGAGCGTAACCCCTGGATTAATCTGCCTAACCCACATTCTTAGACACTGTGTTCCAGACCCTAACACCTGGATTAATCTGCCCTATCCCGCACTATCAGGCACTGTGTTCCAGAGCATAACCCCTGGATTAATCCGCCTATCCCACATTCTTAGACACTATGTTCAACACCCTAACCCCTGGATGAATCCGCCCTACCCCACTCTCTCAGGCACTGCGTTCCAGACCAAAACCTCTGGATTGACCGGGCCAATCCCACGATCTCAGGCACTGTGTTCCAGACCCTAACCCCTGGATTAATCCGGCCAATCCCACGCTCTCAGGCACTGTGTTCCAGACCCTAACCCCTGGATTAATCCTACCAATCCCACACTCTCAGACACTGCGTTCCAGACCAAAGCCCCTGGAATGACCGGGCCAATCCCATGCTCTCAGGCACTGTACTCCAGACCCTAACACCTGAATTAATTTGGCCTCCCGCACTCTCTCAGGCACTGTGTTCCAGACCCTAACTCCTGGATTAATCCTACCAATCCTACACTCTCAGGCACTGCGTTCCAGACCAAAACCCTTGGATTGACCGGGCCAATCCCACGCTCTCGGGCACTGTGTTCCAGACCCTAACCCCTGGATTAATCCGGCTAATCCCACGCTCTCAGGCACTGTGTTCCAGACCCTAACCCCTGGATTAATCCTACCAATCCCACACTCTCAGGCACTGCGTTCCAGACCAAAACCCCTGTATTGACCGGGCCAATCCCACGCTCTCAGGCACTGTATTCCAGAACGTAACCCCTGCATTAATCTAGCCAAACCCACACCCTCAGACACTGTTTTACAGACCCTAAACCCTGGATTAATTCAGCCTATCCCACACTCTCTGACACTGTGTTCCAGACACTAACCCCTGTATTAAACCGACCACCACCATTCTCTCAGATACTGTATTCCCGTCAATAAACCCTGGATTGACCCGGCCTATCGTACACTCTCAGACACAGTATTCCAGAACCGAACCACTGGATTAATCCGGCTAATCCCACACTCTCAGACACTGTGTTCCAGACCCTAACCCTTGGATTAATCCGGCCTATCGCACATTCTCAGATACTGTGTTCCAGACCCTAACCCCTGGATTGACCAGGCCTATCCCACACTCTCAGACACTGTGTTCCAGAGCCTAACCCCTGGATTAAGCCGGCCTAACCCACATTCTCAGACACTGTGTTCCAGACCCTAACCCCTGGATTAATCCGGCCTATCCCACACTCTCAGACACTGTGTTCCAGACCCTAACCACTAGATGAATCCAGCCTAACCCACATTCCCAGACACTGTGTTCCCGACACTAACCCCTGGATTAATTCGGCCTACCCCACACTCTCAGGCACTGTGTTCCAGAACGTAACCCCTGAATTAATCCCGCCTATCCCACACTCTCAGGCACTGTGTTCCCAGACCCTAACCCCTGGATTAATCCGGCCTATCCCACACTCTCAGACACTGTGTTCCAGACCCTAAACACTAGATGAATTCGGCCTTACCCACATTCTCAGACACTGTATTCCCGACACTAAACCCTGGATTAATCCGGCCTACCCCACACTCTCAGGCACTGTGTTCAAGACCCTAACCCCTGGATTAATCCGGGCTATCCCACACTCTCAGGCACTGTGTTCCAGACCCTAACCACTAGATGAATCCGGCCTAACCCACATTCCCAGACACTGTGTTCCAGACACTAACCCCTGGATTAATTCGGCCTACCCCACACTCTCAGGCACTGTGTTCCAGACCCCAACACCTGGATTAATCCAGCCAAACCACACCCTCAGTCACTGTTTTACAGACACTAAACCCTGGATTATTTCAGCCTATCCCACACTCTCAGACACTGTTCCAGACCCTAACCCCTAGATTAATCCGGCCTATCCCACTCTCTCAGGCACTGTGTTCCAGACCCTAAATCCTTGAATTAATCTGGTCTTTCCCACGCTCTCAGGCACTTTGTTCCACACCCTAACCCCTGGATTATTCCAGCCTCCCCCACATTCTCAGGCACTGTGTTCCAGACCCTAACCCCTGAATTAATCCGGCCTATCCCAATCTCTCAGGCACTGTGTTCCAGACCCTCATACCTTAATTAATTCAGCACACTCTCAGGGACTGTGTTCCAGACCCTAACCCTTGGATTAATCCGGCCTAACCCACATTCTGAGACACTCTGTTCCAGACCCTAACCCCTGGATTAAGCCGGCCGAACCCACATTCTCAGGCACTGTGTTCCAGACCCTAACCCCTGGATTAATCCGGCCTCCCCCACACTCTCAGGCACTGTGTTCCACGCCATAACCCCTGGATTAACCGGGCCTACCCCACATTCTCAGACAGTGTGTTCCTGACTCTAAACCTTCGATTAATCCAGCCAAACCCACAACCTCACACTGTGTTCCAGACACTAACCCCTGGATTAATCCGGCCTCCCCCACACTCTCAGGCAGTGTGTTCCAGAGCCTAACCCCTGGATTAAGCCGGCCAAACCCGCATTCTCAGACACTGTGTTCCAGACCAAAGCCCCTGGAATGACCGAGCCAATCCCACGCTCTCAGGCACTGTATTCCAGACCCTAACACCTGAATTAATTCGGACTCCCGCACTCTCTCAGGCACTGTGTTCCATACCCGAACCCCTGGATTAATCCTACCAATCCCACACTCTCAGGCACTGCGTTCCAGACCAAAACCCCTGGATTGACCGGGCCAATCCCACGCTCTCAGGCACTGTGTTCCAGACCCTAACCCCTGGATTAATCCAGCCAAACCCACACCCTCAGACACTGTTTTACAGACCCTAAACCCTGGATTAATTCAGCCTATTCCACACTCTCTGACACTGTGTTCCAGACACTAACCCCTGTATTAAACCGACCACCACCACTCTCTCAGATACTGTATTCCCGACAATAAACCCTGGATTGACCCGGCCTATCGTACACTCTCAGACACAGTATTCCAGAACCAAACCACTGGATTAATCCGGCTAATCCCACACTCTCAGACACTGTGTTCCAGACCCTAACACCTGGATTAATCCACCCTATCCCGCCCTCTCAGGCACTGTGTTCCAGACCCTAACACCTGGATTAATCCACCCTATCCCGCCCTCTCAGGCACAGTGTTTCAGACCCTAACCCCTGGATTAATCCGGCCTATCCCAATCTCAAAGGCACTGTGTTCCAAACCCTAACACCTGAATTAATTTGGCATCCCGCACACTCTCAGGCACTGTGTTCCAGAGCATAACCCCTGGATTAATCCGCCTAACCCACATTCTTAGACACTGTGTTCCAGACCCTAACACCTGGATTAATCCGCCTTATCCCGCACTATCAGGCACTGCATTCCAGACACTAACCCCTGGAATGACCGACATATCCCACAGTCTCAGACACTGTGTTCCAGACCCTAACCCCTGGATGAATCCGGCCTACCCCACACTCTCAGGCACTGTGTTCCAGTCCCTAACCCTGGATTATGCCGGCCTACCCCACACTCTCAGACACTGTGTTCCAGACCCTAACCCTTGGATTAATCCGGCCTATCGCACATTCTCAGATACTGTGTTCCAGACCCTAACCACTGGATTGACCAGGCCTATCCCACACTCTCAGACACTGTGTTCCAGAGCCTAACCCCTGGATTAAGCCGGCCAATCCCACACTCTCAGACACTGTGTTCCAGACCATAACCACTAGATGAATCCGGCCTAACCCACGTTCTCAGACACTGTGTTCTAGACACTAACCCCTGGATTAATCCGGCCTACCCCACACTCTCAGGCACTGTGTTCCAGAACGTAACCCCTGCATTAATCCGGCCTATCCCACTCTCTCAGGCACTGTGTTCCAGACCCTAAATCCTTGAATTAATCTGGTCTTTCCCACGCTCTCAGGCACTTTGTTCCACACCCTAACCCCTGGATTATTCCAGCCTCCCCCACATTCTCAGGCACTGTGTTCCAGACCCTAACCCCTGAATTAATCCGGCCTATCCCAATCTCTCAGGCACCGTGTTCCAGACCCTCATACCTTAATTAATTCAGCATCCAGCACACTCTCAGGCACTGTGTTCCAGACCCTAACCCCTGGATTAATCCGGCCTAACCCACTCTCTCAGGCACTGTGTTCCAGACCCTAACCCTTGGATTAATCCGGCCGAACCCACATTCTGAGACACTCTGTTCCAGACCAAACCCCTGGATTAATCCGGCCTCCCCCACACTCTCAGGCATTGTGTTCCACGCCATAACCCCTGGATTAACCGGGCCTACCCCACACTCTCAGGCAGTGTGTTCCTGACCCTAAACCTTCGATTAATCCAGCCAAACCCACAACCTCAGACAATGTGTTCCAGACATTAACCCCTGGATTAATCCGGTCTCCCCCACACTCTCAGGCAGTGTGTTCCAGAGCCTAACCCCTGGATTAAGCCGGCCAAACCCACATTCTCAGACACTATGTTCCAGACCCTAACCTCTGCATTAATCCTACCAATCCCACACTCTCAAGCACTGCGTTCCAGACCAAAACCACTGGATTGACTGGGCCAATCCCACGCTCTCAGGCACTGTATTCCAGACCCTAACACCTGAATTAATTCGGCCTCCCGCACTCTCTCAGGCACTGTGTTCCAGACCCTAACCCCTGGATTAATCCTACCAATCCCACACTCTCAGGCACTGCGTTCCAGACCAAAACCCCTGGATTGACCGGGCCAATCCCACGCTCTCAGACACTGTGTTCCAGACCCTAACCCCTGGATTAATCCGGCCAATCCCACGCTCTCAGGCACTGTGTTCCAGACCCTAACCCCTGGATTAATCCTACCAATCCCACACTCTCAGGCACTGTGTTCCAGACACTAACCCCTGGATTGACCGGGCCAATCCCACGCTCTCAGGCACTGTATTCCAGAATGTAACCCCTGGATTAATCCAGCCAAACCCACACCCTCAGACACTGTTTTAAAGACCCTACACCCTGGATTAATGCAGCCTATCCCACACTCTCTGACACTGTGTTCCAGACACTAACCCCTGTATTAAACCGACCACCACCATTCTCTCAGATACTGTATTCCCGACAATAAACCCTGGATTGACACGGCCTATCGTACACTCTCAGACACAGTATTCCAGAACCGAACCACTGGATTAATCCGGCCTATCCCACACTCTCAGACACTGTGTTCAAGACACTAACCCCTGGATTAATCCACCCTATCCCACACTCTCAGGCACTGTGTTCCAGACACTAACCCCTGGAATAATCCGGCCTATCCCAATCTCTAAGGCACTGTGTTCCAGACCCTCTTACCTGAATTAATTCAGCCTCCCGCACACTCTCAGGCACTGTATTCCAGACCCTAACCCTTGGATTAATCCGGCCTAACCCACATTCTCAGACGCTGTGTTCCAGACCCTAACCCCTGGATTAATCCGGCCTATCCCACTCTCTCAGGCACTGTGTTCCAGACCCTAACCCCTGAATTAATTCGGCCTCCCGCACACTCTCAGGCACTGTGTTCCAGGCCATAACCCCTGGATTAATCTGGCCTATCCCTGACTCTCAGCCACTCTGTTTCACACCCTAAACCCTGCATGAATCTGGCCCATCCCACACTCTCAGAAACTGTATTCCAGACCAAAACCTCTGGATTAATCCGCCCTATTCCATACTCTCAGACACTGTGTTCCAGACACTAACCCCTGGATTAACCGGGCCTATCCCACATTCTCAGGCACTGTATTCCAGACCCTAACACCTGGATTAATCTGGCCAATCCCACACTGTCAGGCAGTGTGTTCCTGACCCTAAACCTTCGATTAATCCAGCCAAACCCACACCCTCAGGCACTGTGTTCCAGACACTAACCCCTGGATTAATCCATCCTCCCCCACACTCTCAGGCAGTGTTCCAGAGCCTAACCCGTGGATTAATCTGGCCTCCCCCACACTCTCAGACACTGTGTTCCTGACCCTAAACCCTGGATTAATTCAGCCTATCCCACTCTCTCTGACTCTGTGTTCCAGACACTAACCCCTGTTTTAAACCGACCACCACCATTCTCTCAGACACTGTATTCCCGACAATAAACCCTGGATTGACCCGGCCTATCGTACACTCTCAGACACAGTATTCCAGAACCGAACCACTGGTTTAAGACGGCCTATCCCACACTCTCAGACACTGTGTTCCAGACCCTAACACCTGGATTAATCCGCCCTATCCCGCACTCTCAGGCACTGCGTTCCAGACCCAAACCCCTGGATTATTCCGGCCTATCCCACGCACTCAGGCACTGTGTTCCAGACCCTAACCTCTGGATTAATCCGGCCTATCCCACACTTTCAGGCAATGTGTTCCAGACCCTAACCCCTGGATTAATCCGGCCTATCCCACACTCTCAGGCACTGTGTTCCAGACCCTAACCCCTGGATTAATCCAGCCTACTCCACACTCTCAGACACTGTGTTCCAGACCCTAACTCCTGGATTAATCTGGCCTATCTCTGACTCTCGGGCCCTCTCTTTCAGACCCTAAACCCTGCATTAATCTGGCCTATCCCACAGTCTCAGATACTATATTCCAGACCAAAACCCCTGGATAAATCCGCCCTATCCCGCACTGTCAGGCACTGCGTTCCAGACTCTGACCCCTGGATTGACCCGGCCTATCCCACATTCTCAGACACTGTGTTCGAGTCCCGAACCCCTGGATTAATCCGGCACCCCACACTCTCAGATCCTGTGTTCCAGACACTAACTCCAGCATTAAACTGACCATCACCATACTCTCAGGCACTGTGTTCCAGACATAATCCCTGGATGAATCCGGCCTATCCCACACTCTCAGGCACTGTTTTCCAGATTCTAACCCCTGGAGTAATCCGGCCTATCCCACTCTCTCAGGCACTGTGTTCCAGACCCTAAATCCTTGAATTAATCTGGTCTATCCCACGCTCTCAGGCACTTTGTTCCACACCCTAACCCCTGGATTAATCCAGCCTCCCCCACACTCTCAGGCAGTGTGTTCCAGAATATAACCCCTGGATTAATCCAGCCTATCCCAATCTCTAAGGCACTGTGTTACAGACCATCAAACCTGCATTAATTCAGCCTCCCGCACACTCTCAGGCACTGTGTTCCAGAGCCTAACCCCTGGATTAATCCGGCCTAACCCACCTCCTCAGACACTGTGTTCCAGATCCTAACCCCTGGATTAATCCAGCCTATCCCAATCTCTAAGGCACTGTGTTCCAAACCATCATACCTGCATTAATTCAGCCTCATGCACACTCTGAGGCACTGTGTTCCAGAACGTAACCCCTGGATTAATCCGGCCTATCCCACACTCTCAGGCACTGTATTCCAGATCCGAACACCTGGATTAATCCGGCCAAACCCACACCCTCAGACACTGTGTTCTAGACACTAACCCCTGGATTAATCTGGCCTATCGCACACTCTCAGGCACTGTGTTCCAGACACTAACCCCTGGATTAATCTGGCCTATCGCACACTCTCAGGCAGGGTGTTCCTGACCCTAACCCCTGGATTAATCTTGCCTATCCCACACTCTCAAACTGTATTACAGACCAAAAACGCCTGGATTAATCCGCCCTATTCCATACTCTCAGACACTGTGTTCCAGACACTAACCCCTGGATTATTCTGGCCTATCCCACACTCTAAGGCACTTTGTTCCACACCCTAACCCCTGGATTAATCCAGCATCCCCCACACTCTCAGGCAGTGTGTTCCAAAACCTAACCCGTGGATTACTCCGGCCTATCCCACATTCTCAAGCACTGTGTTCCAGACCCTAACCCCTGGATTAATCCGGCCTACCCCACACTCTCCGACACAGTGTTCCAGACCCTAACCCCTGGATTAATCCAGTCTATCCCACACTCTCAGGCACTGTGTTCCAGACCCTAACCCCTGGATTAATCTGGCCTACCCCACACTCTCAGGCACTGTGTTCCAGACCCTAACACCTGGATTAATCCAGTCTATCCCACACTCTCAGGCACTGTGTTCCAGACCCTAACACCTGGATTATTTCAGCCTATCCCACACTCTCAGACACTGTGTTCCAGATTCTAACCCCTGGATTAATCCGGCCTATCCCACTCTCTCAGGCACTGTGCTCCAGACCCTAAATCCTTGAATTAATCTGGTCTATCCCACGCTCTCAGGCACTTTGTTCTACACCCTAACCCCTAGATTAATCTGGTTTATCCCTGACTCTCAGCACTCTGTTTCAGACCCTAAACCCTGCATTAATCTGGCCTGTCCCACACTCTCAGAAACTGTATTCTAGACCAAAACCCCTGGATTAATCTGCCCTATCCCATACTCTCGGACACTGTGTTCCAGACGCTAACCTCTAGACTAATCCGGCCGATCGCACACTCTCAGGCACTGTGTTCCAGACCCTAACCGTGGATAATTCCGGCCTATCCCACACTCTCAGGCACTTTGTTCCACACCCTAATCCCTGGATTAATCCAGCCTCCCCCACACTCTCAGGCAGTGTGTTCCAAAACCTAACCCGTGGATTAATCTGGCCTATCCCACACTCTCAGGCACTGTGTTCCAGACCCTAACACCTGGATTAATCCAGCCAATCCCACACTCTCAGACACTGTGTTCCAGACCCTAACCCCTGGATGTATCCGGCCCATCCCACACTCTCAGACACTGTGTTCCAAACCCTAACCCCTGGATGTATCCGGCCCATCCCACACTCTCAGACACTGTGTTCCAAACCCTAACCCCTGGATGAATCCGGCCTAACCCTCATTCTCAGACACTGTGTTCCAGACCCTAACCCCTGGATTAATCCGGCCCATCCCACACTCTCAGACACTGTGTTCCAAAACCTAACCCCTGGATGAATCCGGCCGAACCCACATTCTCAGACACTGTGTTCCAGACCTTAACCCCTGGATTAATCCAGCCTATCCCACACTCTCAGGCACTGTGTTCCAGACCCTAACCCCTGGATGAATCCAGCCTATCCCAGACACTCAGGCACTGTGTTCCAGACCCTAACCCCTGGATTAATCCAGCCAAACCCACATCCTCAGACACTGTTTTACAGACCCTTAATCCTGGATTATTTCAGCCTATCCCACACTCTCAGACACTGTGTTCCAGATTCTAACCCCTGGATTAATCTGACCTATCCCACTCTCCGAGGCACTGTGTTCCAGACCCTAAATCCTTGAATTAATCTGGTCTATCCCACGCTCTCAGTCACTTTGTTCCACACCCTAACCCATGGATTAATCCGGCCTATCCCACATTCTCAAGCACTGTGTTCCAGACCCTAACCCCTGGAATAATCCGGCCTATCCCAATCTCTTAGGCACTGTGTTCCAGACCCTCTTACCTGAATTAATTCAGCCTCCCGCACACTCTCAGGCACTGTATTCCAGAGCCTAACCCCTGGATTAATCCGGCCTAACCCACTTCCTCAGACACTGTGTTCCAGACCCTAACCCTTGGAGTAATCCGGCCTAACCCACATTCTCAGACACTGTGTTCCAGACCATAACCCCTGGATTAAGCCGGCCTATCCCACTCTCTCAGGCACTGTGTTCCAGGCCATAACCCCTGAATTAATCTGACCTATCCCTGACTCTCAGCCACTCTGTTTCAGACACTAAACCCTGCATTAATCTGGCCCATCCCACACTCTCAGAAACTGTATTACAGACTAAAATCCTGGATTAATCCGCCCTATCCCACACTCTCAGGCACTGTATTCCAGACCCTTATCCCTGGATTAATCCGGCCAATCCCACACTCTCAGGCACTGTTTTCCAGACTCTAAGCCTTCGATTAATCCAGCCAAACCCACACCCTCAGACACTGTGTTCCAGACACTAACCCCTGGATTAATCCGGCCTATCCCACACTCTCAGGCACTTTGTTCTACACCCTAACCCCTGGATTTTAATCCGGCCTCCCCAACACTCTCAGGCACTGTGTTCCAGAGCCTAACCACTGGATTAAGCCGGCGTAACCCACATTCTCAGACACTGTGTTCCAGACCTTAACACCTGGATTAATCCGGCCTTTCGCACACTCTCAGACACTGTGTTCCAGACCCTACCCCCTTGATTAATCCTGCCTCCCCACACTCTCTGGCACTGTGTTCCAGACATAATCCCTGTATGAATCGTCCCTATCCCACACTCTCAGGTACTGTTTTCCTGACCCTAACCCCTGGATTAATCCGGCCTATCCCAATCTCTCAGGCACTGTGTTCCAGAGCCTAACCCCTGGATTACGCCGGCCTCCCCCACACTCTCAGGCACTGTGTTCCAGACCCTCAACCCTGGATTGACCTGGCCTATCCCACTCTCTCAGGCACATATTCCAGACCCTAACTCCTGGATTAAAACGGCCTATCCCACACTCTCAGGCACTGTTCCTGACCATAACCACTGGATTGACCTGGCCTCCCGCACACTGTCAGGCACTGTGATCCAGAGCCTAACCCCTGGATGAATCTGGCCTAACCCACATTCTCAGACACTGTCTTCCAGACCCTAACCTATGGTTTAATCCGGCCTATCCCACACTCTCAGGCACTCTGTTCGAGACCCTAACCCCTGGATTAATCCAGCCTATCCCACTCTCTCAGACAATGTATTCCAGACCCTCACCCCTGGATTGACCTGGCCTATCCCACTCCCTCAGGCACTGTGTTCCAGACCCTAACCCCTGGATTAAAACAGCCTATCCCAAATTCTCAGGAACTGTGTTCATTAGCGTTCATTAGCAGAGGGATTGAATTCAAGAGTCGTGAAGTAATGTTGCAACTGTACAGGACTTTGGTTAGGCCACATTTGGAGTACTTTGTGCAGTTCTGGTCGCCTCACTTTAGGAAAGATGTGGAAGCTTTGGAGAGAGTGCAGAGAAGATTTACCAGGATGTTGCCTGGAATGGAGAATAGATCGTACGAGGATAGGTTGAGAGTGCTAGGCCTTTTCTCATTGGAACGGCGAAGGATGAGGGGTGACTTGATAGAGGTTTATAAGATGATCAGGGGAATAGATAGAGTAGACAGTCAGAAACTTTTTCCCCGGGTACAACAGAGTGTTACAAGGGGACATAAATTTAAGGTGAAGGGTGGAAGGTATAGGGGAGATGTCAGGGGTGGGTTCTTTACCCAGAGAGTGGTGGGGGCATGGAATGTGCTGCCTGTGGGAGTGGTAGAGTCAGAATCTTTGGTGACCTTTAAGCGGCAATTGGATAGGTACATGGATGGGTGCTTAAGGTGAGCAAATGTTCGGCACAACATCGTGGGCCGAAGGGCCTGTTCTGTGCTGTATTGTTCTATGTTCTATGTTCTATGTAGACCCTAAGCCCTGGATTGACTCGGTCTCCTGAACATTCTCAGGCACTGTGTTACAGATCCTAACCCCGGATTAATCCGGCCTCCCCCACACTCTCAGGCACTGTGTTCCAGACCCTAACCTCTGGATTAATCCGGCCTATCCCATACTCTCAGACACTGTGTTCCAGACCCTAACCCCTGGATTAATCCGGCCTATCCCACACTCTCAGACACTGTGTTCCAGACACTAACCCCAGCATTAAACCGACCACCACCATACTCTCAGGCACTGTGTTCCAGACATAATCCCCGAATGAATCTGGCCTATCCCACACTCTCAGGCACTGTTTTCCAGACCCTAACCCATGGATTAATCCAGCCTATCCCAATCTCTCAGGCACTGTGTTCCAGACCCTAACCCCTGGATTAATCCGGCCTCCCCACACTCTCAGGCACTGTTTTCCAGACACTAACTCCGGATTAATCCAGCCTATCCCACTCTCTCAGACAATGTATTCCAGACCCTCAACCCTGGATTGACCTGGCCTATCCCACTCTCTCAGGCACTGTGTTCCAGACTCTAACCCCTGGATTAATCCAGCCTATCCCACACTCCTAGGCACTATGTTCCACGCACTAACCCCTGGATGAATCCGGCCTATCTCATATTCTCAGACACTGTAATCGAGAACCTAACACCTGGATTGACCTGGCCTATCCCACTCTCTCAGGCACGTATTCCAGACTCTAACTCCTGGATTAAAACCGCCTCTCCCACACTCTCAGGCACTGTTCCAGACCATAACCACTGGATTGACTCGGCCTACCCCACACTCTCAGGCACTGTGTTCCAGACTGTAACCTATGGATTAATCCGGCCGATCCCACACTCTCAGGCACTGTGTTCCAGACCCTAACCCGTGGATTACTCCGGCCTATCCCACTCTCTCAGGCAATGTATTCCAGACCCTAACCCCATGGATTAAAACGGCCTATCCCACACTCTCAGGCACTGTTTTCCTGACCCTATCCTCTGGATTAATCCGGTCTATCTCACACTCTCAGGCACTGTGTTCCAGACCCTAACCCCTGGATTTTTCCAGCCTATCCCACACTCTGAGACATTGAGTCCCAGACCCTAACCCCTGGATTAGCCCGGCCTACCCCACACTCTCAGGCACTGTGTTCCACGCCCTAACTACTGGATTAATTCAGCCTATCCCACACTCTCAGGTACTGTGTTACTAAAACCTAACCCCTGGATTACCCCGGCCTATCCCACACGCACAGACTCTGTATTCCAGAAGCTAACACCTGGATTGACCTGGCCTATCCCAAACTCTCAGACACTTTGTTCCAGACCCAAACCACTGGTTTAATCCGGCCTTCCCCATACTCTCGGAGACTGTGTTCCAGACCCTAACCCCTGTATTCATCCGGCTTTTACTACACTCTCAGGCACTGTGTTCCAGACCCTAACCCCTGGATTAATCCGGCCTATCCCAGACTCTCAGGCACTGTGTTCCAGACCTGGACTTTCAGAAAGCTTTTGATAAAGTCCCAAATAGGAGTTTAGTGAGCAAAATTATGGCACATTCTATTGGGGAAAAGTACTAAATTGGATTGAAAGTTGGTTGACTGACAGGAAACAATGAGTAGTGATAAACGGCTCCATTTCGGAATGGCAGGCAGTGACCAGTGGGGTACCGCAGGGATCAGTGCTGGGACCGCAGCTTTTTACAATATATATTAATGATATAGAAAATGGTATTAGTAATAACATTAGCAAATTTGCTGATGATACTAAGCTGGGTGGCAGGGTGAAATGTGATGAGGATGTTAGGAGATTACAGAATAACCTGGACAAGTTAGGTGAATGGTCAGATGTATGGTAGATTCAGTTTAATGTGGATAAATGTATGGTTATACACTTTGGTGGTAAGAACAGGAAGGCAGATTACTACCTAAATGGAATCAATTTAGGTAAAGGAGCAGTACAGAGAGATCTGGGTGTTCTTGTACACCAGTCAATGAAGGTAAGCATGCAGGTGCAGCAGGTAGTGAAGAAGGCTAATAGTATGCTGGCCTTCATAACAAGAGGGATTGAGTATAGAAGCAAAGAGGTTCTTCTGCCGCTGTACAGGGCCCTGGTGAGACCACACCTGGAATATTGTGTGCAGTTCTGGTCTCCAAATTTGAGGAAAGACATTCTGGCTATTGAGGGAGTGCAGCGTAGGTTCACGAGGTCAATTCTTGGAATGGCGGGATTACCTTACACTGAAAGACTGAAGCGACTGGGCTTGTGTACCCTTGAGTTTAGAAGACTGAGAGGGGATCTGATTGAGATTATTAAAGGATTGGACACTCTGGCAGCAGGAAACATGTTTCCGCTGATGGGTGAGTGCCGAACCAGAGGACACAGCTTAAAAATACGGGGTAGACCATTTAGGACAGAGATGAGGAGAAACTTCTTCACCCAGAGAGTGGTGGCTGTGTGGAATGCTCTGCCCCAGAGGGCAGTGGAGGCCCAGTCTCTGGATTCATTTAAGAAAGCGTTGGATAGAGCTCTCAAGGATAGTGGAATCAAGGGTTATGGAGATAAGGCAGGAACAGGATACTGATTAGGAATGATCAGCCATGATCATATTGAATGGCGGTGCAGGCTCGAAGGGCTGAATGGCCTACTCCTGCACCTATTGTCTATTGTCTATTGTCTTATCAAAGGCTTTACTGAAGTCCATGTACACCACGTCAACTGCCCGACCCTCATCTACATGCTTGGCCACCTTCTCAAAAAACTCACTGAGGTTGGTGAGACACGACCTGCCCTTGACGAAACCATGTTGACTACCTGAAATCAAATTGTTGCTTGCTGGATGATTATAAATCTTATCTCTTATAATCCTTTCCAAAGCCTTTCCTACAACCGAAGTAAGGCTCACTGGTCTATAATTACCTGGGTCATCTCTACTGCCCTTCTTGAATAAGGGCACAACATTTACAATCCTCCAGTCCTCTGGTACTGAACCTGTAGATAATGACGACTCAAATCTCACCTTCCCCAGAATGAGCCCCAATTATCCAAATACCTGAAACCCTCCCTCCTGCACCATCCTTGCAGCCACGTGTTCAGCTGATATCTCTCCCTATTCCTTGCCTCGCTATCACGTGGCACGGGTAACAAACCAGAGATAACAACTCTGTTTGTTCTAGCTCTCAGCTTCCACCCTAGCTCCCTGAAATCCTGCCTTATATCTCTATCCCTCTGTCTATCTATGTCGTTGATACCTACATGGACCACGACTTGAGGCTGGTCACTCTCTCCCTTCAGGATCCCAAAAATACGATCCGAGACATCACGGACCCTGGCACCTGGGAGGCAACACACCAACCGCGAGTCTCTTTCGTTTCCAACAAACCTTCTATCTGAGCCTCTAACTACTGAGTCCCCAATGACTAACACTCTCCTCCTTTCCCTCGTTCCCTTCTGTGCAACAGGGACAGGCTCTGTGCCAGAGCCTTGGGCCCCACTGCATTAACCCTCAACAGTATCCAAACCGATATACATGTTTTTCAGGGGAACGACCACAGGGGATCCCTCCACTGACTGTTTTTTCCCCTTCAAACAGTCACCCAGCTCTCTCCATGCCTAAGAGTAACACTTCCCTGCAACTCTAACCTATCCCATCCTCTGCCTCCCGAGTGATCCGACGTTCATCCAGCTCCCGCTCCAGTTCCCTAACACGGTCTTGGAGGAGCGAGAGCTGAGTGCACTTCCTGCAGATGTACTTGGGATGGGACACTAATGGCATCCCTCACCTCAAACATCATGCAGGAGGAACATTGCTCTCCCTGCACTGCCATCCCTGCTTGTCCCCTTATCAGAAAGTCAAAAAGAAGAGGCACTTAGCTGATGTGTCCCTGGTCTCTAAGGTTAGAGGAGGTGGTTGGGTGGGAGGCCCTACAATGGTAGGGTCTCAGGTTTTGAAAACACTGACTGATCTTTCTGGATGGAACAGGTCCCTCCATTCCCAGAAACCTCTGCTCTCTGATTTCAAATGTGAAAGCTCAACTTAGTGATTGACCACTCCCGACAGGCCCCTAGTGCAAGCTCCCGCCCTTCACACTGCTGCTGCGGCTGCAAAACAGAAATGGAGGACTCCCACACTCAAGGTAAGTCTTTAAGGGTATATATGAGGGTATCAGGGTGATAGTGATGCAGTAAGTGTGAGAGCATCAGGCTGATAGTGACACAGTAAGTGTGAGATGGTCAGGCTGATAGTGACACAGTAAGTGTGAGGGCAGCAGGCTGATAGTGACACAGTAAGTGTGAGGCTGTCAGGCTGATAGTGACACAGTAAGTGTGAGATGGTCAGCCTGATAGTGACACAGTAAGTGTGAGGCTGTCAGGCTGATAGTGACACAGTAAGTGTGAGAGCATCAGCCTGATAGTGACACAGTAAGTGTGAGGCAGTCTGTCTGATGGTGACGCAGTAAGTGTGAGATGGTCAGCCTGATAGTGACACAGTAAGTGTGAGGCTGCCAGGCTGAGAGTAACAGAATAAGTGTGAGGGCAGCGGGCTGATCGTGAGGAAGAAGGTGTGACGGGGTCAGGGTGATAGTTATGCCATGCGTGTGAGGGGGTCAGGGTGATAGTGATGTAATGAGTGTGAGGGGGTCAGGGTGATAGTGATGTAATGAGTGTGAGGGGGTCAGGGTGCTAGTGACCCGATTAGTGTGTAGGGGGGTGGGGGGGTGTCAGGCTGATAGTGACACAGTAATTGTGATGTAGTAAGTTTGAGGCGGTCAGGGTGATAGTAACACAGTACGTGTAGGTAGTAAGTCCGATAATAACGCAATAAGTGTGAGGGGGGTCAAGCTGATAGTGACTCAGTAAGTGTGAGCAGTCTCACAGATATTGATGCAGCAAGTGAGAGATGGTCAGTCTGATAGTGACGCAGTAAGTGTGATGGGGTCAGGGTGATAGTGACGCAGTAAGTGTGAGGGGATCAGGGTGATAGTGACGCAGTGAGTGTAAGGGGTCAGGGTGATAGTGACACAGTAAGTGTGATGGTATCAGGGAGATACTGACGCAGTGAGTGTAAGGGGTCAGGGTGATAGTGACGCAGTAAGTGTGATGGTATCAGGGAGATACTGACGCAGTGAGTGTAAGGGGTCAGGGTGATAGTGACACAGTAAGTGTGATGGTATCAGGGAGATACTGACGCAGTGAGTGTAAGGGGTCAGGGTGATAGTGACGCAGTAAGTGTGATGGTATCAGGGAGATACTGACGCAGTGGGTGTAAGGGGTCAGGGTGATAGTGACACAGTAAGTGTGATGGTATCAGGGAGGTACTGACGCAGTGAGTGTAAGGGGTCAGGGTGATAGTGACACAGTAAGTGTGATGGTATCAGGGAGATACTGACGCAGTGAGTGTAAGGGGTCAGGGTGATAGTGACACAGTAAGTGTGATGGTATCAGGGTGATAGTGACGCATTAAGTGTGAGGGTGTCAGGGAGATAGTGACTCAATAAGTGTGAGGGGATCAGGGTGTTAGTGACGCAGTAAGTGTGACGGGATCAGGGAGATAGTGACGCAGTAAGTGTGAGGGTGTCAGGGAGATAGTGACTCAATAAGTGTGAGGGGATCAGGGTGATAGTGACGCAGTAAGTGTGAGGGGATCAGGATGATAGTGACGCAGTAAGTGTGATGGGATCAGGGAGATAGTGACGCAGTAAGTGTGAGGGTGTCAGGGAGATAGTGACTCAATAAGTGTGACGTGACAGGGTGATGGTGATGCAGTAAGTGTGATGTGGTCAGGGTGATAGTGGTGCAGTAAGTGTGAGGGGATCAGGGTGATAGTGACGCATTAAGTGTGAAGGGATCAGGGTGATAGAGAAGCAGTAAGGGTGAGGGGGTCAGGGTGATAGTGACGCAGTAAGTGTGAGGGGGTCAGGGTGATAGTGATGCAGTAAGTGTGATGGGGTCAGGGTGATAGTGACACACTAAGTGTGAAGGGATCAGGGTGATAGTGACACAGTAAGTGTGATGGGGTCAGGGTGATAGTGACGCAGTAAGTGTGATTGGGTCATGATGATAGTGCCGCGATAAGTGTGATGGGGTCAGGGTGGTAGTGACGCAGTAAGTGTGATGGGGTTAGACTGATAGTGATGCAGGAAGTGTGATTGGGTCAGGATGATAGTGCCGCAGTAAGTGTGATGGGGTCAGGGTGAAATTGACGCAGTAAGTGTGATGGGATCAGGGTAATAGTGACACAGTACGTGTGATAGGGTCAGGGTGATAGTGATGCAGTAAGTGTGATGGGATCAGGGTGATAGTTACGCAGTAAGTGTGATGGGGTCAGGGTGATAGTGATGCACTAAGTGTGAGGGGAACAGGGCAATAGTGACACAGTAAGTGTGATAGGGTCAGGGTGTTAGTGATGCAGTAAGTGTGATGGGGTCAGGGTAATAGTAACACATTAAGTGTGATGGGGTCAGGGTGATAGTGACACAGTAAGTGTGATGGGGTTAGACTGATAGTGGTGCAGTAAGTGTGATGGGGTCAGGGTGATAGTGGTGCAGTAAGTGTGATGGGGTCAGGGTGACAGTGACACAGTAAGTGTGATGGGGTTAGACTGATAGTGGTACAGTAAGTGTGATGGGGTCAGGGTGATAGTGATGCAGTAAGTGTGATGGGGACAGGGTGATAGTGACGCAATAAGTGTGATGGGGTCAGAGTGATTGTGACACAGCAAGTGTGATGGGGTGAGACTGATAGCCATGCAGTAAGTGTGAGGGGGTCAGGGTGGTAGTGTTACAGTAAGTGTGAGGGGGTCATGGTGATAGTGACGCAGTAAGTGTGAGGGTGTCAGAGTGATCGTGATGCAGTAAGTATGAGGGTGTCAGGGATATAGTGACGCAGTAAATGTGTGGGGATAAGGGTGATAGTGACGCAGTAAGTGTGAGGGGTCAGGCTGATAGTGACGCAATAAGTGTGATGGGATAAGGCTGATAGTGATGCAGTACGTGTGAGGGGTCAGGATGATAGTGATGCAGTAAATGTGAGGGGGTCAGGGTGATAGTGACGCATTAAGTGTGAGGGGATCAGGGTAATAGTGACACAGTAAGTGTGATGGGGTCAGGGTGTTAGTGATGCAGTAAGTGTGATGGAATCAGGGTGACAGTGACACATTAAGTGTGATGGGGTCAGGGTGATAGTGACGCACTAAGTGTGAGGGGATCAGGGTGATATGACACAGTAAATGTGATGGGGTCAGTGTGATAGTGACGCAGTAAGTGTGATTGGGTCATGATGATAGTGCCGCGATAAGTGTGATGGGGTCAGGGTGGTAGTGACGCAGTAAGTGTGATGGGGTTAGACTGATAGTGATGCAGGAAGTGTGATTGGGTCAGGATGATAGTGCCGCAGTAAGTGTGATGGGGTCAGGGTGAAATTGACGCAGTAAGTGTGATGGGATCAGGGTAATAGTGACACAGTACGTGTGATAGGGTCAGGGTGATGGTGATGCAGTAAGTGTGATGGGATCAGGGTGATAGTTACGCAGTAAGTGTGATGGGGTCAGGGTGATAGTGATGCACTAAGTGTGAGGGGAACAGGGCAATAGTGACACAGTAAGTGTGATAGGGTCAGGGTGTTAGTGATGCAGTAAGTGTGATGGGGTCAGGGTAATAGTAACACAGTAAGTGTGATGGGGTCAGGGTGATAGTGACACAGTAAGTGTGATGGGGTTAGACTGATAGTGGTGCAGTAAGTGTGATGGGGTCAGGGTGATAGTGACACAGTAAGTGTGATGGGGTCAGGGTGTTAGTGATGCAGTAAGTGTGATGGGATCAGGGTGATAGTGATGCAGTAAGTGTGATTGGGTCATGGTGATAGTGCCGCGATAAGTGTGATGGGGTCAGGGTGATAGTGACACAGTAAGTGTGATGGGGTTAGACTGATAGTGGTGCAGTAAGTGTGATGGGGTCAGGGTGATAGTGGTGCAGTAAGTGTGATGGGGTCAGGGTTTTAGTGACACAGTAAGTGTGATGGGGTTAGACTGATAGTGGTACAGTAAGTGTGATGGGGTCAGGGTGATAGTGACGCAGTAAGTGTGATGGGGTCAGGGTGATAGTGACGCATTAAGTGTGAGGGGATCAGGGTAATAGTGACACAGTAAGTGTGATGGGGTCAGGGTGTTAGTGATGCAGTAAGTGTGATGGAATCAGGGTGACAGTGACACATTAAGTGTGATGGGGTCAGGGTGAGAGTGACGCACTAAGTGTGAGGGGATCAGGGTGATAGTGACACAGTAAATGTGATGGGGTCAGTGTGATAGTGACGCACTAAGTGTGATTGGGTCATGGTGATAGTGCCGCGATAAGTGTGATGGGGTCAGGGTGATAGTGACACAGTAAGTGTGATGGGGTTAGACTGATCGTGGTGCAGTAAGTGTGATGGGGTTAGGGTGAAATTGACACAGTAAGTGTGATTGGGTCAGGGTGATAGTGCCGCAGTAAGTGTGACGGGATCAGGGAGATAGTGACGCAGTAAGTGTGAGGGTGTCAGGGAGATAGTGACTCAATAAGTGTGAGGGGATCAGGGTGATAGTGACGCAGTAAGTGTGAGGGGATCAGGATGATAGTGACGCAGTAAGTGTGACGGGATCAGGGAGATAGTGACGCAGTAAGTGTGAGGGTGTCAGGGAGATAGTGACTCAATAAGTGTGACGTGACAGGGTGATGGTGATGCAGTAAGTGTGATGTGGTCAGGGTGATAGTGGTGCAGTAAGTGTGAGGGGATCAGGGTGATAGTGACGCATTAAGTGTGAAGGGATCAGGGTGTGAGAGAAGCAGTAAGTGTGAGGGGGTCAGGGTGATAGTGACGCAGTAAGTGTGATGGGATCAGGGTGATAGTGATGCAGTAAGTGTGATGGGGTCAGGGTGATAGTGACACACTAAGTGTGAAGGGATCAGGGTGATAGTGACACAGTAAGTGTGATGGGGTCAGGGTGATAGTGACGCAGTAAGTGTGATTGGGTCATGATGATAGTGCCGCGATAAGTGTGATGGGGTCAGGGTGGTAGTGACGCAGTAAGTGTGATGGGGTTAGACTGATAGTGATGCAGGAAGTGTGATTGGGTCAGGATGATAGTGCCGCAGTAAGTGTGATGGGGTCAGGGTGAAATTGACGCAGTAAGTGTGATGGGATCAGGGTAATAGTGACACAGTACGTGTGATAGGGTCAGGGTGATAGTGATGCAGTAAGTGTGATGGGATCAGGGTGATAGTTACGCAGTAAGTGTGATGGGGTCAGGGTGATAGTGATGCACTAAGTGTGAGGGGAACAGGGCAATAGTGACACAGTAAGTGTGATAGGGTCAGGGTGTTAGTGATGCAGTAAGTGTGATGGGGTCAGTGTAATAGTAACACAGTAAGTGTGATGGGGTCAGGGTGGTAGTGACACAGTAAGTGTGATGGGGTTAGACTGATAGTGGTGCAGTAAGTGTGATGGGGTCAGGGTGATAGTGACACAGTAAGTGTGATGGGGTCAGGGTGTTAGTGATGCAGTAAGTGTGATGGTATCAGGGTGATAGTGATGCAGTAAGTGTGATTGGGTCATGGTGATAGTGCTGCGATAAGTGTGATGGGGTCAGGGTGATAGTGACACAGTAAGTGTGATGGGGTTAGACTGATAGTGGTGCAGTAAGTGTGATGGGGTCAGGGTGATAGTGGTGCAGTAAGTGTGATGGGGTCAGGGTGATAGTGACACAGTAAGTGTGATGGGGTTAGACTGATAGTGGTACAGTAAGTGTGATGGGGCCAGGGTGATAGTGACGCAGTAAGTGTGATGGGGTCAGGGTGATTGTGACACAGCAAGTGTGATGGGGTCATGATGATAGTGCCGCGATAAGTGTGATGGGGTCAGGGTGTAGTGACGCAGTAAGTGTGATGGGGTTAGACTGATAGTGATGCAGGAAGTGTGATTGGGTCAGGATGATAGTGCCGCAGTAAGTGTGATGGGGTCAGGGTGAAATTGACGCAGTAAGTGTGATGGGATCAGGGTAACAGTGACACAGTACGTGTGATAGGGTCAGGGTGATAGTGATGCAGTAAGTGTGATGGGATCAGGGTGATAGTTACGCAGTAAGTGTGATGGGGTCAGGGTGATAGTGATGCACTAAGTGTGAGGGGAACAGGGCAATAGTGACACAGTAAGTGTGATAGGGTCAGGGTGTTAGTGATGCAGTAAGTGTGATGGGGTCAGGGTAATAGTAACACAGTAAGTGTGATGGGGTCAGGGTGATAGTGATGCAGTAAGTGTGATGGGATCAGGGTGATAGTTACGCAGTAAGTGTGATGGGGTCAGGGTGATAGTGATGCACTAAGTGTGAGGGGAACAGGGCAATAGTGACACAGTAAGTGTGATAGGGTCAGGGTGTTAGTGATGCAGTAAGTGTGATGGGGTCAGGGTAATAGTAACACAGTAAGTGTGATGGGGTCAGGGTGACAGTGACAGTAAGTGTGATGGGGTTAGACTGATAGTGGTGCAGTAAGTGTGATGGGGTCAGGGTGATAGTGACACAGTAAGTGTGACGTGACAGGGTGATGGTGATGCAGTAAGTGTGATGTGGTCAGGGTGATAGTGGTGCAGTAAGTGTGAGGGGATCAGGGTGATAGTGACGCATTAAGTGTGAAGGGATCAGGGTGATAGAGAAGCAGTAAGTGTGATGGGGTCAGGGTGATATTGACGCAGTAAGTGTGAGGGGGTCAGGGTGATAGTGACGCAGTAAGTGTGATGGGATCAGGGTGATAGTGATGCAGTAAGTGTGATGGGGTCAGGGTGATAGTGACACACTAAGTGTGAAGGGATCAGGGTGATAGTGACACAGTAAGTGTGATGGGGTCAGGGTGATAGTGACGCAGTAAGTGTGATTGGGTCATGATGATAGTGCCGCGATAAGTGTGATGGGGTCAGGGTGGTAGTGACGCAGTAAGTGTGATGGGGTTAGACTGATAGTGATGCAGGAAGTGTGATTGGGTCAGGATGATAGTGCCGCAGTAAGTGTGATGGGGTCAGGGTGAAATTGACGCAGTAAGTGTGATGAGATCAGGGTAATAGTGACACAGTACGTGTGATAGGGTCAGGGTGATAGTGATGCAGTAAGTGTGATGGGATCAGGGTGATAGTTACGCAGTAAGTGTGATGGGGTCAGGGTGATAGTGATGCACTAAGTGTGAGGGGAACAGGGCAATAGTGACACAGTAAGTGTGATAGGGTCAGGGTGTTAGTGATGCAGTAAGTGTGATGGGGTCAGTGTAATAGTAACACAGTAAGTGTGATGGGGTCAGGGTGGTAGTGACACAGTAAGTGTGATGGGGTTAGACTGATAGTGGTGCAGTAAGTGGGCGGCACGGTGGCACAGTGGTTAGCACTGCTGCCTCACAGCGCCTGAGACCCGGGTTCATTTCCCGCCTCAGGCGACTGACTGTGTGGAGTTTGCACGTTCTCCCCGTGTCTGCGTGGGTTTCCTCCGGGTGCTCCGGTTTCCTCCCACAGTCCAAAAAGATGTGCAGGGTCAGGTGAATTGGCCATGCTAAATTGCCCGTAGTGTTAGGTAGGGGGTAAATGTGGGGGTATGGGTGGGTTTCGCTTCGGCGGTCGGTGTGGACTTGTTGGGCCGAAGGGCCTGTTTCTACACTGTAATGTAATCTAATCTAAGTGTGATGGGGTCAGGGTGATAGTGACACAGTAAGTGTGATGGGGTCAGGGTGTTAGTGATGCATTAAGTGTGATGGTATCACGGTGATAGTGATGCAGTAAGTGTGATTGGGTCATGGTGATAGTGCCGCGATAAGTGTGATGGGGTCAGGGTGATAGTGACACAGTAAGTGTGATGGGGTTAGACTGATAGTGGTGCAGTAAGTGTGATGGGGTCAGGGTGATAGTGGTGCAGTAAGTGTGATGGGGTCAGGGTGATAGTGACACAGTAAGTGTGATGGGGTTAGACTGATAGTGGTACAGTAAGTGTGATGGGGCCAGGGTGATAGTGACGCAGTAAGTGTGATGGGGTCAGGGTGATTGTGACACAGCAAGTGTGATGGGGTCATGATGATAGTGCCGCGATAAGTGTGATGGGGTCAGGGTGTAGTGACGCAGTAAGTGTGATGGGGTTAGACTGATAGTGATGCAGGAAGTGTGATTGGGTCAGGATGATAGTGCCGCAGTAAGTGTGATGGGGTCAGGGTGATAGTGACACAGTAAGTGTGATGGGGTTAGACTGATAGTGATGCAGGAAGTGTGATTGGGTCAGGATGATAGTGCCGCAGTAAGTGTGATGGGGTCCGGGTGAAATTGACGCAGTAAGTGTGATGGGATCAGGGTAACAGTGACACAGTACGTGTGATAGGGTCAGGGTGATAGTGATGCAGTAAGTGTGATGGGATCAGGGTGATAGTTACGCAGTAAGTGTGATGGGGTCAGGGTGATAGTGATGCACTAAGTGTGAGGGGAACAGGGCAATAGTGACACAGTAAGTGTGATAGGGTCAGGGTGTTAGTGATGCAGTAAGTGTGATGGGGTCAGGGTAATAGTAACACAGTAAGTGTGATGGGGTCAGGGTAATAGTGATGCAGTAAGTGTGATGGGATCAGGGTGATAGTTACGCAGTAAGTGTGATGGGGTCAGGGTGATAGTGATGCACTAAGTGTGAGGGGAACAGGGCAATAGTGACACAGTAAGTGTGATAGGGTCAGGGTGTTAGTGATGCAGTAAGTGTGATGGGGTCAGGGTAATAGTAACACAGTAAGTGTGATGGGGTCAGGGTGATAGTGACAGTAAGTGTGATGGGGTTAGACTGATAGTGGTGCAGTAAGTGTGATGGGGTCAGGGTGATAGTGACACAGTAAGTGTGATGGGGTCAGGGTGTTAGTGATGCAGTAAGTGTGATGGGATCAGGGTGATAGTAATGCAGTAAGTGTGATTGGGTCATGGTGATAGTGCCGCGATAAGTGTGATGGGGTCAGGGTGATAGTGACACAGTAAGTGTGATGGGGTTAGACTGATAGTGGTGCAGTAAGTGTGATGGGGTCAGGGTGATAGTGGTGCAGTAAGTGTGATGGGGTCAGGGTGATAGTGACACAGTAAGTGTGATGGGGTTAGACTGATAGTGGTGCAGCAAGTGTGATGGGGTCAGGGTGATAGTGGTGCAGTAAGTGTGATGGGGTCAGGGTGATAGTGACACAGTAAGTGTGATGGGGTTAGACTGATAGTGGTACAGTAAGTGTGATGGGGCCAGGGTGATAGTGACGCAGTAAGTGTGATGGGGTCAGGGTGATAGTGACGCAATAAGTGTGATGGGGTCAGAGTGATTGTGACACAGCAAGTGTGATTGGGTCATGATGATAGTGCCGCGATAAGTGTGATGGGGTCAGGGTGGTAGTGACGCAGTAAGTGTGATGGGGTTAGACTGATAGTGATGCAGGAAGTGTGATTGGGTCAGGATGATAGTGCCGCAGTAAGTGTGATGGGGTCAGGGTGAAATTGACGCAGTAAGTGTGATGGGATCAGGGTAATAGTGACACAGTACGTGTGATAGCGTCAGGGTGATAGTGATGCAGAAAGTGTGATGGGATCAGGGTGATAGTTACGCAGTAAGTGTGATGGGGTCAGGGTGATAGTGATGCACTAAGTGTGAGGGGAACAGGGCAATAGTGACACAGTAAGTGTGATAGGGTCAGGGTGTTAGTGATGCAGTAAGTGTGATGGGGTCAGGGTAATAGTAACACAGTAAGTGTGATGGGGTCAGGGTGATAGTGACACAGTAAGTGTGATGGGGTTAGACTGATAGTGGTGCAGTAAGTGTGATGGGGTCAGGGTGATAGTGACACAGTAAGTGTGATGGGGTCAGGGTGTTAGTGATGCAGTACGTGTGATGGGATCAGGGTGATAGTGATGCAGTAAGTGTGATTGGGTCATGGTGATAGTGCCGCGATAAGTGTGATGGGGTCAGGGTGATAGTGACACAGTAAGTGTGATGGGGTTAGACTGATAGTGGTGCAGTAAGTGTGATGGGGTCAGGGTGATAGTGGTGCAGTAAGTGTGATGGGGTCAGGGTGATAGTGACACAGTAAGTGTGATGGGGTTAGACTGATAGTGGTACAGTAAGTGTGATGGGGTCAGGGTGATAGTGACGCAGTAAGTGTGATGGGGTCAGGGTGATAGTGACGCAATAAGTGTGATGGGGTCAGAGTGATTGTGACACAGCAAGTGTGATTGGGTGAGACTGATAGCCATGCAGTAAGTGTGAGGGGGTCAGGGTGGTAGTGTTACAGTAAGTGTGAGGGGGTCATGGTGATAGTGACGCAGTAAGTGTGAGGGTGTCAGAGTGATCGTGATGCAGTAAGTATGATGGTGTCAGGGATATAGTGACGCAGTAAATGTGTGGGGATAAGGGTGATAGTGACGCAGTAAGTGTGAGGGATAAGGCTGATAGTGACGCAATAGGTGTGATGGGATAAGGCTGATAGTGATGCAGTACGTGTGAGGGGTCAGGATGATAGTGATGCAGTAAATGTGAGGGGGTCAGGGTGATAGTGACGCATTAAGTGTGAGGGGATCAGGGTAATAGTGACACAGTAAGTGTGATGGGGTCAGGGTGTTAGTGATGCAGTAAGTGTGATGGAATCAGGGTGACAGTGACACATTAAGTGTGATGGGGTCAGGGTGAGAGTGACGCACTAAGTGTGAGGGGATCAGGGTGATAGTGACACAGTAAATGTGATGGGGTCAGTGTGATAGTGACGCACTAAGTGTGATTGGGTCATGGTGATAGTGCCGCGATAAGTGTGATGGGGTCAGGGTGATAGTGACACAGTAAGTGTGATGGGGTTAGACTGATCGTGGTGCAGTATGTGTGATGGGGTTAGGGTGAATCTGACACAGTAAATGTGATTGGGTCAGGGTGATAGTGCCGCAGTAAGTGTGACGGGATCAGGGAGATAGTGACGCAGTAATGTGAGGGTGTCAGGGAGATAGTGACTCAATAAGTGTGAGGGGATCAGGGTGATAGTGACGCAGTAAGTGTGAGGGGATCAGTATGATAGTGCCGCAGTAAGTGTGATGGGATCAGGGAGATAGTGACGCAGTAAGTGTGAGGGTGTCAGGGAGATAGTATCTCAATAAGTGTGACGTGACAGGGTGATGGTGATGCAGTAAGTGTGAGGGGATCAGGGTGATAGTGACGCATTAAGTGTGAAGGGATCAGGGTGATAGAGAAGCAGTAAGTGTGATGGGGCCAGGGTGATATTGACGCAGTAAGTGTGATGGGGTCAGGGTGATAGTGACGCAGTAAGTGTGATGGGATCAGGGTGATAGTGATGCAGTAAGTGTGATGGGGTCAGGGTGATAGTGACACACTAAGTGTGAAGGGATCAGGGTGATAGTGACACAGTAAGTGTGATGGGGTCAGGGTGATAGTGACGCAGTAAGTGTGATTGGGTCATGATGATAGTGCCGCGTTAAGTGTGATGGGGTCAGGGTGGTAGTGACGCAGTAAGTGTGATGGGGTTAGACTGATAGTGATGCAGGAAGTGTGATTGGGTCAGGATGATAGTGCCGCAGTAAGTGTGATGGGGTCAGGGTGAAATTGACGCAGTAAGTGTGATGGGATCAGGGTAATAGTGACACAGTACGTGTGATAGGGTCAGGGTGATAGTGATGCAGTAAGTGTGATGGGATCAGGGTGATAGTTACGCAGTAAGTGTGATGAGGTCAGGGTGATAGTGATGCACTAAGTGTGAGGGGAACAGGGCAATAGTGACACAGTAAGTGTGATAGTGTCAGGGTGTTAGTGATGCAGTAAGTGTGATGGGGTCAGGGTAATAGTAACACAGTAAGTGTGATGGGGTCAGGGTGATAGTGATGCAGTAAGTGTGATGGGATCAGGGTGATAGTTACGCAGTAAGTGTGATGGGGTCAGGGTGATAGTGATGCACTAAGTGTGAGGGGAACAGGGCAATAGTGACACAGTAAGTGTGATGGGATCAGGGTGATAGTGATGCAGTAAGTGTGATTGGGTCATGGTGATAGTGCCGCGATAAGTGTGATGGGGTCAGGGTGATAGTGATACAGTAAGTGTGATGGGGTTAGACTGATAGTGGTGCAGTAAGTGTGATGGGGTCAGGGTGATAGTGGTGCAGTAAGTGTGATGGGGTCAGGGTGATAGTGACACAGTAAGTGTGATGGGGTTAGACTGATAGTGGTACAGTAAGTGTGATGGGGTCAGGGTGATAGTGACGCAGTAAGTGTGATGGGGTCAGGGTGATAGTGGCGCAATAAGTGTGATGGGGTCAGAGTGATTGTGACACAGCAAGTGTGATGGGGTGAGACTGATAGCCATGCAGTAAGTGTGAGGGGGTCAGGGTGGTAGTGTTACAGTAAGTGTGAGGGGGTCATGGTGATAGTGACGCTGTAAGTGTGAGGGTGTCAGAGTGATCGTGATGCAGTAAGTATGAGGGTGTCAGGGATATAGTGACGCAGTAAATGTGTGGGGATCAGGCTGATAGTGACGCAATAAGTGTGATGGGATAAGGCTGATAGTGATGCAGTACGTGTGAGGGGTCAGGATGATAGTGATGCAGTAAATGTGAGGGGGTCAGGGTGATAGTGACGCATTAAGTGTGAGGGGATCAGGGTAATAGTGCCACAGGAAGTGTGATGGGGTCAGGGTGCTAGTGATGCAGTAAGTGTGATGGAATCAGGGTGACAGTGACACATTAAGTGTGATGGAGTCAGGGTGATAGTGACGCACTAAGTGTGAGGGGATCAGGGTGATAGTGACACAGTAAATGTGATGGGGTCAGTGTGATAGTGACGCAGTAAGTGTGATTGGGTCATGATGATAGTGCCGCGATAAGTGTGATGGGGTCAGGGTAGTAGTGACGCAGTAAGTGTGATGGGGTTAGACTGATAGTGATGCAGTAAGTGTGATTGGGTCAGGATGATAGTGCCGCAGTAAGTGTGATGGGGTCAGGGTGAAATTGACGCAGTAAGTGTGATGGGGTCAGGGTGATAGTGATGCAATAAGTGTGATGGGGTCAGGGTGATAGTGATGCAATAAGTGTGATGGGGTCAGAGTGATTGTGACGCAGTAAGTGTGAGGGGGTCAGGGTGGTAGTGTCACAGTAAGTGTGAGGGGGCCATGGTGATAGTGATGCAGTAAGTGTGAGGGTGTCAGAGTGATCGTGATGCAGTAAGTATGAGGGTGTCAGGGATATAGTGACGCAGTAAATGTGTGGGGATAAGGGTGATAGTGACGCAGTAAGTGTGAGGGATCAGGCTGATAGTGACGCAATAAGTGTGATGGGATAAGGCTGATAGTGATGCAGTACGTGTGAGGGGTCAGGATGATAGTGATGCAGTAAATGTGAGGGGGTCAGGGTGATAGTGACGCATTAAGTGTGAGGGGATCAGGGTAATAGTGACACAGTAAGTGTGATGGGGTCAGGGTGTTAGTGATGCAGTAAGTGTGATGGAATCAGGGTGACAGTGACACATTAAGTGTGATGGGGTCAGGGTGATAGTGACACAGTAAATGTGATGGGGTCAGTGTGATAGTGACGCACTAAGTGTGATTGGGTCATGGTGATAGTGCCGCGATAAGTGTGATGGGGTCAGGGTGATAGTGACACAGTAAGTGTGATGGGGTCAGGGTGAAATTAACGCAGTAAGTGTGATGGGGTCAGGGTGATAGTGATGCAATAAGTGTGATGGGGTCAGAGTGATAGTGACGCAGTAAGTGTGAGGGGGTCAGGGTCGTAGTGTCACAGTAAGTGTGAGGGGGCCATGGTGATAGTGACACAGTAAGTGTGAGGGTGTCAGGGTGATCGTGAGGCATTAAGTTTGAGGGGATCAGTGTGATAATGATACAGTAAGTGCAAGGGGGTCATGGTGGTAATGATGCAGTAAGTGTGAGGGGGTCAGTGTGATTGCGACTCAGTAAGTGTAAGGGGGTCAGGGTGTTAGTGACGCAGTAAGTGTGATGGGGTCAGGGTGATATTGACACAGTAAGTGTGAGGGGGGCAGGGTGATAGTGATGCAGTAAGTGTGAGGGGGTCAGGGTCGTAGTTATGCAGTAAGTGTGATGGGGTCAGGGTGATAGTGACACACTAAGTGTGAGGGGGGCAGGGTGATAGTGATGCCTTACGTGTGAGAGGGCAATGGTGATAATGACGCAGTAAGTGTGATGGGGTCAGGTTGATAGTGACGCAATAAGTGTGATGGGGTCTGGGTGATAGTGACGCAGTAAGTGTGAGGGGGTCAGGGTGATAGTGACACATTAAGTGTGATGGGGTCAGGGTGATATTGACACAATAATTGTGAGGGGGCCGGGTGATATTGACCCAGTGAGTGTGATAGGGTCAGGGTGATAGTGATGCCTTAAGTGTGAGGGGTCAGGGTGATAGTGACACAGTAAGTGTGATGGGGTCAGGGTGATAATGATGCAGTAAGTGTGAAGGGATCAGGGGTGATGGTGATGCAGTAAGTGTGCTGGGGTCAGGGTGACAGTGACTCAGTAAGTGTGAGCGGGCCATGGTGATAATGACGCAGTAAGTGTGATGGGGTCAGGGTGATAGTGATGCAGTAAGTGTGATGGGATCAGGGTGATAGTGAAGCAGTAAGTGTGAGAGGGCCATGGTGAGAAAGACGCAGTAAATGTGAGGGGGTCAGGTTGATAGTGACACAGTAATTGTGAGGGGGTCCTTGGGGATAGTTATGCAGTAAGTGTGAGGGTGTCAGAGAGATCGCGATGCAGAAAGTGTGAGGGTGTCAGAGAGATCGCGATGCAGAAAGTGTGAGGGGGTCAGGGATATAATGACGCAGTAAATGTGAGGGGATCAGGGTGATAGTGACACAGTAAGTGTGAGGGATCAGGGTACTAGTGACGCAGTAAGTGTGAGGGATCAGGGTGATAGTGACACATTAAGGGTGATGGGGTCAGGGTGATAGTGACACAGTAAGTGTAATGGGGTCAGGGTGAAAGTGACGCAGTAAATGTGATGGGGTTAGACTGATAGTGATGCAATAAGTGTGATGGGGTCAGGGTGATAGTGATGCAGTAAGTGTGATGGGGTTAGACTGATAGTGATGCAGTAAGTGTGATGGGGTCAGGGTGATAGTGACGCAGTATGTGTGATAGGGTTAGACTGATCGTGATGCAGTAAGTGTGATGGGGTAAGGGTGACAGTGACGCAGTAAGTGTGATGGGGTCAGGGTGTTAGTGACGCAGTAAGTGTGATGGGGTTAGACTGATCGTGATGCAGTAAGTGTGATGGGGTCAGTGTGACAGTGACACAGTAAGTGTGATGGGGTCAGGGTGATAGTGACGCAGTAAGTGTGATGGGGTTAGACTGATCGTGATGCAGTAAGTGTGATGGGGTCAGTGTGACAGTGACACAGTAAGTGTGATGGGGTCAGGGTGACAGTGATGCAGTAAGTGTGAGGGGGTCAGTGTGAAAGTGACGCAGTAAGTGTGAGTGGCTCTGGGTGATTTGGAGCAGTGAGTGTGATGGGATCAGTGTGATAGTGACACAGGAAGTGTGAGTGTGTCAGGGAGATAGTGACGCAGTAAGTCTAAGGGGGTCAGGGTGATAGTGACGCTGTAACTGTGAGGGGATCAGGGTGATAGTGACGCAGTAAGTGTGAGGGATCAGGGTGATAGTGACACAGTAAGTGTGATGGGGTCAGGGTGATAGTGACACAGTAAGTGTAATGGGGTCAGGGTGATAGTGACGCAGTAAATGTGATGGGGTTAGACTGATAGTGATGCAATAAGTGTGATGGGGTCAGGGTGATAGTGATGCAGTAAGTGTGATGGGGTTAGACTGATAGTGATGCAGTAAGTGTGATGGGGTCAGGGTGATAGTGACGCAGTATGTGTGATAGGGTTAGACTGATCGTGATGCAGTAAGTGTGATGGGGTCAGGGTGACAGTGACGCAGTAAGTGTGATGGGGTTAGACTGATCGTGATGCAGTAAGTGTGATGGGGTCAGTGTGACAGTGACGCAGTAAGTGTGATGGGGTCAGGGTGACAGTGATGCAGTAAGTGTGAGGGGGTCAGTGTGAAAGTGACGCAGTAAGTGTGAGTGGCTCTGGGTGATTTGGAGCAGTGAGTGTGATGGGATCAGTGTGATAGTGACACAGGAAGTGTGAGTGTGTCAGGGAGATAGTGACGCAGTAAGTCTAAGGGGGTCAGGGTGATAGTGACGCTGTAACTGTGAGGGGGTCAGGGTGATAGTGACCCAGTAAGTGTGAGGGTGTCAGGGTGGTAGTGTCACAGTAAATGTGAGGGGTTCATGTTGATAGTGACGCAGTAAGTGTAAGGGTGTCAGGGAGATTGTGCCGCAGTAAGTGTGAGGGGTCAGGAATAAAGTGACGCAGTAAATGTGAGGGGATCAGGGTGATAGTGACGCAGTTAGTGTGAGTGGGTCAGGATAGTAGTGATGCAGTAAGTGTGAGGGGATCAGGGTGATAATGACACAGTAAGTGTGATGGGGTCAGTATGAGAGTGACGCAGTAAGTGTGATGGGATCAGGGTAATAGTGACGCACTAAGCGTGAGGGTTCAGAGTGATAGCGATGCAGAAGTGTGAGCGGGTCAGGGTGATAGTGAGGCAGTAAGTGTGATGGGGTCAGGGAAATAATGTCGCAGTCAGTGTGATGGGGTCAGAGTGATAGTGATGCAGTAAGTGTGAGGGGATCAGAGTGATAGTGACGCAGTAAGTGTGAGGGGGTCCGGGTAATAGTGACGCAGTAGGTGTGAGAGGATCAGAGTGATAGTGACGCAGTCAGTGGGATGGCGTCAGGGTGATAGTGACGCAGTAAGTGTGAGGGGATCAGGGTGATAGTGGTACAGTAGGTGTGAGGGGGTCAGGGTAATAGTGAAGCAGTAAGTGTGAGGGGATCAGGGTGATAGTGATGCAGTAAGTGTGATGGGGTCAGTGTGATAGTGATGCAGTAAGTGTGATGGGATCAGGGTGATCGTGACGCTGTAAGTGTGAGGGGGTCAGGGTGATAGTGACGCACTAAGTGTGAGGGTTCAGGGTGATAGCGATGCAGTAAGTGTGAGCGGGTCAGGGTGATAGTGACGCAGTAAGTGTGATGGGATCAGGGTGATCGTGACGCAGTAAGTGTGAGGGGATCAGGGTGATAGTGACGCACTAAGTGTGAGGGTTCATGGTGATAGTGACGCAGTAAGTGTAAGTATGTCAGGGAGATCGTGATGCAGTAAGTGTGTGGGGATCAGGGTGATAGTGACACAGTAAGTGTGATGGGGTCAGGGTGATAGTGACACAGTAAGTGTGAGGGGATCAGGGTAATAGTGACGCAGTAAGTGTGAGGGATCAGGGTGATAGTGACACAGTAAGTGTGATGGGGTCAGGGTGATAGTGACACAGTAAGTGTAATGGGGTCAGGGTGATAGTGACGCAGTAAATGTGATGGGGTTAGACTGATAGTGATGCAGTAAGTGTGATGGGGTCAGGGTGATAGTGATGCAGTAAGTGTGATGGGGTTAGACTGATAGTGATGCAGTAAGTGTGATGGGGTCAGGGTGACAGTGACGCAGTAAGTGTGATGGGGTTAGACTGATCGTGATGCAGTAAGTGTGATGGGGTCAGTGTGACAGTGACGCAGTAAGTGTGATGGGGTCAGGGTGACAGTGATGCAGTAAGTGTGAGGGGGTCAGTGTGAAAGTGACGCAGTAAGTGTGAGTGGCTCTGGGTGATTTGGAGCAGTGAGTGTGATGGGATCAGTGTGATAGTGACACAGGAAGTGTGAGTGTGTCAGGGAGATAGTGACGCAGTAAGTCTAAGGGGGTCAGGGTGATAGTGACGCTGTAACTGTGAGGGGGTCAGGGTGATAGTGACCCAGTAAGTGTGAGGGTGTCAGGGTGGTAGTGTCACAGTAAGTGTGAGGGGTTCATGTTGATAGTGACGCAGTAAGTGTAAGGGTGTCAGGGAGATTGTGCCGCAGTAAGTGTGAGGGGTCAGGAATAAAGTGATGCAGTAAATGTGAGGGGATCAGGGTGATAGTGACGCAGTTAGTGTGAGTGGGTCAGGATAGTAGTGATGCAGTAAGTGTGAGGGTCTCAGGGTGATAATGACACAGTAAGTGTGATGGGGTCAGTATGAGAGTGATGCAGTAAGTGTGATGGGATCAGGGTAATAGTGACGCACTAAGCGTGAGGGTTCAGAGTGATAGCGATGCAGAAGTGTGAGCGGGTCAGGGTGATAGTGAGGCAGTAAGTGTGATGGGGTCAGGGAAATAATGTCGCAGTCAGTGTGATGGGGTCAGAGTGATATTGATGCAGTAAGTGTGAGGGGATCAGAGTGATAGTGACGCAGTAAGTGTGAGGGGGTCCGGGTAATAGTGACGCAGTAGGTGTGAGAGGATCAGGGTGATAGTGACGCAGTCAGTGGGATGGCGTCAGGGTGATAGTGACGCAGTAAGTGTGAGGGGATCAGGGTGATAGTGGTACAGTAGGTGTGAGGGGGGTCAGGGTAATAGTGAAGCAGTAAGTGTGAGGGGATCAGGGTGATAGTGATGCAGTAAGTGTGAGCGGGTCAGGGTGATAGTGACGCAGTAAGTGTGATGGGATCAGGGTGATCGTGACGCAGTAAGTGTGAGGGGATCAGGGTGATAGTGACGCACTAAGTGTGAGGGTTCATGGTGATAGTGACGCAGTAAGTGTAAGGATGTCAGGGAGATCGTGATGCAGTAAGTGTGTGGGGATCAGGGTGATAGTGACACAGTAAGTGTGATGGGATCAGTGTGATAGTGACGCAGTAAGTGTGATGGTTTCAGGGTGATAGTGATGCAGTAACTGTGAGGGGCTCAGAGTGATAGTGACTCAGTAAGTGTGAGGGGATCATGGTGATAATGACGCAGTAAGTGTGAGGGGGTCAGTGTAATAGAGATGCAGTAAGTGTGATGGGATCAGAGTGATAGTGACGCAGTACGTGTGATGGTTTCAGGGTGATAGTGATGCAGTAAGTGTGAGAGGCTCAGAGTGATCGTGACTCAGTAAGTGTGAGGGGATCATGGTGATAATGACGCAGTAAGTGTGAGGGGGTCAGTGTGATAGTGACACAGTAAGTGTGATGGGGTTCATGGTGATAGTGACGCAGTAAGTGTGAGGGGATCAGGGTGATAGGGATGAGTAAGTGAGAGGGGTCAGGGTGATAGTGACGAAGTGTGATGGGGTCAGGGTGATATTGACGCAGTAAGTGTGAGGGGGCAGGGTGATATTGACGCAGTAAGTGTGAGTGGATCAGGATGATAGTGATGCAGTAAGTGTGAGGGGTCAGGGTGAGAGTGATGCATTAAGTGTGAGGGGTCAGGATGATAGTGACTCAGTAAGTGTGATGGGTCAGATTGATAGCGATGCAATAAGTGTGTGAGGATCAGGGTGATAGTGACACAGTAAGTGTGATAGGTTCAGGGTGATAGTGACGCACTTCGTGTGATGGGGTCAGGGTGATAGTGGTGCATTAAGTGTGATGGGGTCAGGGTGATAGTGACTCAGTAAGTGTGATGGGTCAGATTGATAGCGATGCAATAAGTGTGTGAGGATCAGGGTGATAGTGACACAGTAAGTGTGATGGGATCAGTGTGATAGTGACTCAGTAAGTGTGAGGGTGTCAGGGAGACAGTGACACAGTAATTGTGATGGGGTCAGGGTGTTAGTGACGCAGTAAGTGTGCAGGGGTCAGGGAGATTATGCCGCAGTGAATGTGAGGGGATCAGGGATATAGTGATGCAGTAAGTGTGATGGAGTCAGGGTAATAGTGATGCAGTAAGTGTGAGGGGATCAGGGTGATAGTGACACAGTAAGTGTGATGGGGTCAGGTTGATAGTGACACAGGAAGTGTGAGGGGATCAGTGTGATAGTGATGCAGTAAGTGTGATGGGATCAGTTTGATAGTGACGCAGTAAGTGTGCAGGTGTCAGGGAGATTGTGCCGCAGTACGTGTGAGGGGGTCAGGGATATAGTGACGCAGTAAATGTGAGGGGATCAGAGTGATAGTGACGCAGTAAGTGTGAGGGTGTCAGGATAATAGTGATGCAGTAGGTGTGTGAGGATCAGGGTGATAGTGACGCAGTAAGTGTGCAGGTGTCAGGGAGATTGTGCCGCAGAAAGTGTGAGGGGGTCAGGGATATAGTGACGCAGTAAACGTGAGGGGATCAGAGTGATAGTGACGCAGTAAGTGTGATGGGGTCAGGGTGATAGTGACACAGTAAGTGTGAGGGGATCAGGGTGATAGTGATACAGGAAGTGTGAGGGGATCAGGGTAATAGTGAAGCAGTAAGTGTGATGGGATCAGGGTGATAGTGATGCAGTAAGTGTGATGGGATCAGAGTGATAGTGACGCAGTACGTGTGATGGTTTCAGGGTGATAGTGATGCAGTAAGTGTGAGGGGCTCAGAGTGATAGTGACTCAGTAATTGTGAGGGGGTCATGGTGATAATGACGCAGTAAGTGTGAGGGGGTCAGTGTGATAGTGACACAGTAAGTGTTCATGGTGATAGTGACGCAGTACGTGTGAGGGGATCAGGGTGATAGGGATGCAGTAAGTGTGAGGGGGCAGGGTGATATTGACGCAGTAAGTGTGAGTGGATCAGGATGATAGTGATGCAGTAAGTGTGAGGGGTCAGGGTGAGAGTGATGCATTAAGTGTGAGCGGTCAGGGTGATAGTGACGCAGTTAGTATGATAGGTTCAGGGTGATAGTGACGCACTTCGTGTGATGGGGTCAGGGTGATAGTGGTGCATTAAGTGTGAGGGGTCAGGGTGATAGTGACTCAGTAAGTGTGTTGGGTCAGATTGATAATGATGCAGTAAGTGTGTGGGGATCAGGGTGATAGTGACACAGTAAGTGTGATGGGATCAGTGTGATAGTGACTCAGTAAGTGTGAGGTTGTCAGGGAGACAGTGACGCAGTAATTGTGAAGGGGTCAGGGTGTTAGTGACGCAGTAAGTGTGCAGGGTGCAGGGATATAGTGATGCAGTAAGTGTGATGGGGTCAGGTTCATAGTGACACAGTAAGTGTGACGGGATCAGTGTTATAGTGACGCAGCAAGTGTTGTGCAGGATAGGGGACTCTGCGACCCCCCATCAGGCACTCTGCTTCCCTTCCCAAGAACAAAGACACGGAGGAGTTCGTCCAAAACTATTTATTCAATTCTGCAGAACCGGGTGTTACCTCAATGGCTTCCCACGAGGCACACACACAGATTGTAATCCCCGCACGTTATATACATGTAGGAGTGGGCGGGGCCTTCTACTGTCTCAGCCAATCAGTGTTAAAGTTCCCCACTGTCCTCCTGATGGATGAGATTATTTGGTTATTCACCCAGCCAATCAGTGTTCGAATTCCCCGCTTCTCCCTTATATGGATGATGACGTACAGCCGTGGTTGTGGGCGGTCCCTCAGCCACGAGGAAAGCTGTTTCCATTGTTCCATTCATGAAAATCTGGGGGAGTGTCTGCTCGTGCTTACTACAAGGTAGAGAAGACTAAAATGGTGGCTTTGTACTTACTATGTGCTTACTACAGCAGTTAATGATTTAAAAATTACACCACCCCCTACAAATCCCCCGTGTCTTTTCTTACAGTTTGTAATTTTTAAACTGGGAGTTTCTTCTCCAGGGCGTCCAATAGCTCCCGAGCTTGTTTATCAAGCTGCCCGTCTCTAATGCTACCCCCCCCCCCCCCCAAGAGGTATTCAGACTGTTCAATCTCGAGGTTCATCCTTTCAACCTGCCCATAGGGAACATCCCTCTTAGTAAGGGCGGTTTCGATCAGTCGCTGAGTTAACCCCCTGGCACAGGGAATGATGCAACACCCGAGGGCAGTTAGTACCCCTGCCACCACTATACATGAGACGAGAAAGGAAACGACCACCCCCTTCCATTTACTGAACCAAGCTTCCAACCAACCCGTGAGGCCAGAATCGATGCCCGAGTTTTCGGCGAGTTCATCCGCCAATGTGGTGAGCCCATCCAGGGCGCGGGTGATGGACCCATCAGGGGCTGTGTTGTTGGGGATGAAAGTGCAGCACTGAGTGCCTATCATGACACAAACACCCCCCTTCTCTGCCAACATCATGTCTAAGGCCAACCTATTTTCCCACGCCATTCTGCTAGTGGCGTCTAGTTGTTCTGCTATTCCCTTCACTGCATCCCGAGTATAATTAATGAACCTCTGCTGATTGTAGTAAATATAATTAATCCAATCCACGTTCTTATTGATGGTAACCCACCAGAACAGTGACGACTCAAAACCCGCCGCTATCTGGTTCCTAGCCTTGTATTCATCAGGAACACCCCTGGGGACCCCTATGACATCTAAATATATATTATCATCAAAAGAGGTCTCCAAAGCCCTCTTAGTTCTTCTATTGGAACGGGGTTGCTCTTGTTTTTCGAATGCCAGGGTGAATGGGATGGCCAATTGAACGATTGCACAAGTGCCCGCCCATTTTTGGGGCAGGGTCGGTCGCAGAATCCTCCCACCACAGTACCACCAGAGGTCTGCCCTAGGCACATGAATGTGGGAGTAATTCCTGCCCCCGGTAGTTTCGTTGACCCGCCGAATTGATCCGCTGCACTTGTCAAATGTCCCCAGATCATTGTCCCATTGCGGTCCCGTCCGAGAGACGCAGGCTTGGTGCGTACCCGTTACCCCTGTGAATGACGGAGGGCGGGGCGCCCCTTTAGACCTGACGGGAGGAAACTTCAAACTTAAGGGTCGACAAGTGGGGTCGTTCCAGGCCTCTCGGTCCTGGTACAGCCTTACCATGCAGTCCAAGGCTTGTGGATGTTTCTCCCATCCCAGCGGGAATGGGACCACCTGAGGGTTAGGACGGGCACCCCTTCTGTCCTGCCTGGCCCCCCAACCCTAATACCCAGGATCGTTCCATTAAGGCTCGTCCCGTTGTTCCCCAAGGTCTTTATGGTCAGATAGAGTGGATTGCACTGATTCTGCTCACAATTCCGCCCAGGGGTGATGGGATCACGGACAATTGATACCATAGCCTGGACCCTGGGGGCCGGAGGCCTATTGATGCCTTCTTTGCCATGCAACTGTAATACTAACGTCTGACCCTGGAATCCCCTTTCTCTCTCTAGGTTACGCTTAGTCTGATTCAGTTCACTTTTAGTCGCACAGGGCACCAACCCACATAGGTCTAAACTAAGTGTCTGTGTTGGCTTGTTGGCGGGAACGGAGATGGAGAGCCACCGACGGTCCTCTGCCTGTTTTTTTCCAGAGGCCGAATTGGGTAACACGCACACTATGACCCAGCCGAAGGATAATGACAAAGCAAGTTAACAATACGATTGACTGCATTTTGTTGCAACACTCGTGTCCGGCCAGAGGACACAGTCCTTTAAACTCGCCAAAGTCCAATTAGTCTGTTCTCAGGGTCTCTGTTCCTTAGATGCCTCTGTCAGAGAGGTTTGTTCGTCCTCCGTCGGTTGTGGCACCGGTCCCTTGATCCGAGTATAATGTGTCCAGCCCTTTTCGGCCGTGCGGACAGCCGTTTCGGTCGTCAAAAGTACTAGGAAGGGACCGTCCCAAGTTGTTTCGAGGGTGCGTTGCTTCCAGCTTTTAATCAGGACCCACTGACCCGGCTTGACGGTGTGCACCGCAAACTCGAGGGGCGGCGTCTGTGCCAAAAGTCCCTGTTGGCGTAAACGAGATAGAGCAGACCCCAGAGCCACCACATATTTTTGCACAAACATGTCCCGAGACTCGAATAAGGGAGGTTCTCCCTTCGGCCCATGGAACGGGAGGCCAAACAGCATTTCGTAAGGGGAGACGCCCAAATCCCGTCTTGGCTGGGTGCGAATTTGCAACAGGGCGAGGGGTAGGCATTTGGTAACTGTCTTCAGGCCCTGCCTCCCTTCCCAAGAGATGGGGTATTGGCGCACTCTGACGTCGGGTCTCTGGGGCTTTAATTTTACCTCCACAGGTCGAATTGCGAGCCCCCCCCGGTTCCCTTTGGCGACCCAAACCCTAGGGTCTATCTCTGTCAATCGGGACTCACTAAGGTATGACATGGTAATGGCTAATTCTTCCTCCTCTCCCACTTCTATTCGTAGTCCGAAACGGACTATTAAATCCCGTCCCAACAACCCATAGGGAAGGTGCGGGAGGTGAAGGAGTTCCACTTGGAGCTCCTCCTCCTCCAGCCGCAAGGGTTGTGGTTCAAATATTCTTGCACTGAAAAACCCACCCTTTACTCCTGAAATGTTTAATGTTTTAGCCTGGAAGCCAACCCCCCTAGGATGGAGGGGGATTGAGGACCTGCCGGCGCCTGTGTCAACTAAGAAAGTAACATCTTGTCTAAATGGGCCCACCCGTAAATTTACCAGGGGTTCTTGGTAGGCCCGTGTTCCGATCCTCCCCTGACTTCCCTAATCCATTTGTTCGCGCTCCATTTCATACATCCCTTCTCGCTCCCTTTTAAAATCGGGACAATCCCTCTTGAAGTGTCCCAGTTTCCCGCAATGGTAACATCCGGCCGCCTGAGGCCGTTCGATTCCATAAGATCCTCCTCTCCCACTTCTGCCCCGTCTCGCTCCTCTCCCTCTCCAACTTTTCCTCGACCTTCCTCTTTCCATCCCATAACCTTCTTCCCCCATTCAGTTGGATTTACAAGCTTCCCGTACGGCTGCCACCATCATTTTTGTCTTCTGTTTCTCCCTTATTACATCCCTCTGAACGTACACCTTCTGTGCTTCCCGTAATAATTCTGCAACATCTTTTTCAGCCCAATCCTCCACTTTCTGTAATTTCTTCTGAATGTCAGGCCATGACTTAGTCACAAAGTGCACCTTAAGCATGCCCTTGCCTATTTCCCCATCGGGGTCTAAACCTGAATACTTTCGCATGGACTCCCGCAAACGGTCTAAAAACTCACTCGGGGATTCATCCTTTTTCTGTCCAACTTCGAATGCTTTCGCTAAATTCCGCTGTTTAGGCACGCAGGTTTTGATTCCCCTGATTATAAGGTTTCTGAGGTCTGTCATATTAGCCCGTCCCCCCTCGTCATTATGATCCCACCGGGGGTCCTCTAAGGGGTACTTCTGCTCTCCACGCTGAGGGCCGTCCTGATGCTCCCTATCCCAAATGGCCATTGCACTATTCCGGATCATGACAATTTCATCGTAATTAAATAGTATTCTCATCATGGCCTGCAATTTGTCCCATGTGTATATACTGGGCCCCAGAAATTGATCTAATTGTGTTCCCACACTGACGGGGTCGTCCAGTAGACGGGGTAGTTCATTATGGAGTTGTCGGATATCCCCAGAATTTAAAGGTTGTACTACGAATCCGGTCCGTTCGTTCCCAAACGGCACCTCTCGTAAAGGGTTCATCTGTTCAACATTGTTAACCCTCTCAGCACCCAATCTCTCTTCTTGATCTCTCCGCATCTCAATTCGGGCTGATCTCCTAATGCCTGGGGTGGGCTGTTCTTCCCTTCCTGTGTCCCCCCCAGCAGGCTCTCCCTCACTGAGCATGACCTGCCGGGAACCGGGATTATCCGACGCAGGAGGGAGGTCCGCGCTGGACGCCTGGCCGTGCGCGGGTTGTACATACGGGGGCGGGGCAGAAGGGGGCAAACCGTCGGTGAGGACGTCCCAAGACTTCTGGGGCTTTCTCGGGTCTGTTTGGGGAATCAGAGGATAGAGACTTGTGGGGTCCCTGCAGTCACTCGCCAACCAGGCGGCGGCGTATTATCTCTCTTCTGGGTCAAACAGTTGTTTTCTGTTAACATATATATTTAGGAGTTGACACACCCAGTCTTCATCAGACCCATACTCGGGCCAAACTACCGAGGGGGCGTGGATAGGTTCCTTGGTCCATATAAAACAACAATATTTTATCATAGTCTCTTTCTTTAAGTCCTTTGTCCTACTGCTTTCCGTCCATAAACTCAATTTCCGACCTAGTGGACTATCGGGGGGTATTTCTTTTCCATTTACAGTCCTCCCTGACTTGTCCTTAGTGGACCTAAAAGTCTGATTTCCCATGGTCTATCTTCGGTCCTGGTCTTAAACGCCTAAAGCATTTTCACAGATAACCGTCAAAACCACAATTTCCCGTGGTTTATCTTCGGTCCTGGTCTTAAACGCCTAAAGCGTTTTCACAGATGACCGTCAAAACCACAATTTCCCGTGGTTTATCTTCGGTCCTGGTCTTAAACGCTTAAAGCATTTTCACAGATGACCGTCAAAACCACGTGGCCAACAAGGAAGAACAAAAGAATCTCTTACATTGATCCGTGCACGGAGTTGTCTGGCCTTTTTAAATGTGTGTACCCCCGCGTATAGTTACTAACCGGTCATCCCAGCACTCGTCCGTGTGTTCCTTTTCCAGGATTCAAAATTATTTTAATGAGCCGGGTCACTCTCTTGGCCGACGGCTGACGGACCAATCCGATCCAGTGAGCAGTATAAATATATACCAGACGCGTCTTTTTGTATCAGACTTGATCCACGAGCCGAAGAGAGCCCCGGCAATAATTATTGCATCCCGGACGAGCCCCCAATTGTGCAGGATAGGGGACTCTGCGACCCCCATCAGGCACTCTGCTTCCCTTCCCAAGAACAAAGACACGGAGGAGCTCGTCCAAAACTATTTATTCAATTCTGCAGAACCGGGTGTTACCTCAATGGCTTCCCACGAGGCACACACACAGATTGTAATCCCCGCACGTTATATACATGTAGGAGTGGGCGGGGCCTTCTACTGTCTCAGCCAATCAGTGTTAAAGTTCCCCACTGTCCTCCTGATGGATGAGATTATTTGGTTATTCACCCAGCCAATCAGTGTTCGAGTTCCCCGCTTCTCCCTTATATGGATGATGACGTACAGCCGTGGTTGTGGGCGGTCCCTCAGCCACGAGGAAAGCTGTTTCCATTGTTCCATTCATGAAAATCAGGGGGAGTGTCTGCTCGTGCTTACTACAAGGTAGAGAAGACTAAAATGGTGGCTTTGTACTTACTATGTGCTTACTACAGCAGTTAATGATTTAAAAATTACACCACCCCCTACATCCTCCCTCTCCCTCATTCTCCTCCCCCTTCACTCTCCCTCACCCTCATTCTCCTACCCCTTCCCTCTCCCTCATTCTTCTTCCCTCTCCCTCCCTCCCTCTCTCCCTCATTCTCTTCCCCCCTCCCTCAGTCTCTCCCTCATTCTCCTCCCCCTCCCTCTCCCTTATTTTCCTCCACCTCACTCTCACTCATTCTCCTCTCCCTCCCTCGCCCTCATTCTCCTCGCCCCCTCTCTCTCCCTCATTGTCCTCCCCCTCACTCTCTCTCTCCCTCATTCTCCTCCCCCTCCCTCTCCCTCATTCTCCTCCCCCTCCCTCTCTCTCTCCCTCATTCTCCTCCCCCTCCCTCTCCCTCATTTTCCTCCACCTCACTCTCACTCATTCTCCTCCCCCTCCCTCTCCCTCATTCTCCTCCTCTCCCTCTCCCTCTCCATCGTTCTCCTCCCCCTCCCTCTTTCTCTCCCTCATTCTCCTCCGCCCTCCCTCTCCCTCTCCCTCATTCTCCTCCGCCCTCCCTCTCCCTCTCCCTCATTCTCCTCCGCCCTCCCTCTCCCTCTCTCTCATTCTCCTCCCCCTCCCTCTCCCTCATTCTCCCCCCTCATTCTCCTCCCCCTCCCTCTCCTTCATTCTCCTACCCCTTCCCTCTCCCTCTCCCTCATTCTCCTACCCCTTCCCTCTCCCTCTCCCTCATTCTCCTTCGCCCTCCCACACCCTCATTCTCCATCCTCCTCCCTCACCCTCATTCTCCTCCCCCCTCCCGCATTCTCCATCCCCCTCCCTCTCCCTCATTCTCCTTCCCTCCCTCATTCTCCTTCCCTCCCTCATTCTCCTTCCCTCTCCCTCATTTTCCTCCACCTCACTCTCACTCATTCTCCTCCCCTCCCTCTCCCTCATTCTCCTCCCCCTCCTCCCTCCCTCTCTCCCTCATTCTCCTCCCCCTCCCTCTCCCTCTCCCTCATTCTCGTCCCCCTCCCTCTCCCTCATTTTCCTCCACCTCCCTCTCCCTCATTCTCCTCCCCCTCCCTCTCCCTCTCCCTCATTCTCCTCCCCCTCCCTCTCTCTCTCCCTCATTCTCCTCCCCCTCCCTCTCCCTCATTCTCCCCTCCCTCATTCTCCTCCCCCTCCCTCTCCTTCAATCTCCTCCCCTCCCTCTCTCTCACCCTCATTCTCCTCCACCTTCCTCTCCCTCTCCCTCATTCTCCTCCCCCTCCCTCACCCTCATTCTCCTCCCCCCTCCCTCTCCCTCTCCCTCATTCTCCGCCCCCTCCCTCACCCTCATTCTCCTCCCCCTCTCTCTCTCTCACCCTCATTCTCCTACCCCCTCCCTCTCCCTCATTCTCCTCCCCCTCCCTCTCTCTCACCCTCATTCTCCTCCACCTTCCTCTCCCTCTCCCTCATTCTCCTCCCCCTCCCTCACCCTCATTCTCCTCCCCCTCCCTCTCCCTCTCCCTCATTCTCCTCCCCCTCCCTCACCCTCATTCTCCTCCCCCTCGCTCTCTCACCCTCATTCTCCTTGCCCCTCCCTCTCCTTCATTTCCCTCCCCATTTCTCTCTCTCGCCCTCATTCTCCTACCCCCTCCCTCTCCCTCATTCTCCTCCCCCATCCCTCACCCTCATTCTCCTACACCTCCCTCTCTCTCACCCTCATACTCCTTCCCTTACCTCTCCCTCTCCCTCGTTCCCCTCCCCCTCCCTCATTCTCCTCCACCTCACTCACCCTCATTCTCCGCCCCCTCCCTCTCCCTCATTCTCCTCCACCCTCCCCAATTCTCCTCCCCCTCCCTCATTCTCCTTCCCCTCCCTCATTCTCCCCCTCCCTCTCCCTCATTCTCCTCCCCCCTCCCTCTCCCTCATTCTCCTCCCCTTCCCTCTCCCTCATTCTCCTCCCCTTCACTCTCCCTCCCCCTCATTCTCCTACCCTTTCCCTCTCCCTCTCCCTCATTCTACTCCCCCTCATTCTCCTCCCCCTCCCTCATTCTCCTCCCCTTCCCTCTCCCTCATTCTCCTCCCCCTTCACTCTCCCTCACCCTCATTTTCCTACCCTTTCCCTCTCCCGATCCCTCATTCTACTCCCCCTCATTCTCCTCCCCCTCCCTCTCCCTCATTCTCCTTCCCTATCCCTCATTCTACTTCCCCCTGCCTCATTCAACTTCCCTCTCCCTCTCCCTCATTTCCCTCCACCTCACTCTCACTCATTCTCCTCCCCCTCCCTCTCCCTCTCCTTCATTCTCGTCCACCCTCCCTCTCCCTCATTCTCCTCCCCTTCACTCTCCCTCACCCTCATTCTCCTACCCCTTCCCACTCCCTCATTCTCCTTCCCTCTCCCTCCCTCCCTCTCTCCCTCATTATCCTACCCCCTCCCTCTCTCTCTCCCTCATTCTCTTCCCCCCTCCCTCTCTCTCTCCCTCATTCTCCTCACCCTCCCTCTCCCTCATTTTCGTCCACCTCACTCTCACTCATTCTCCTCCCCCTCCCTCGCCCTCATTCTCCTCCCCCCTCCCTCTCTCCCTCATTCTCCTCCCCCTCCCTCTCTCCCCCTCATTCTCCCCCCCTCCCTCTCTCTATCCCTCATTCTCCTCCCCCTCCCTCTCTCTCTCCCTCATTCTCCTCCCCCTCCATCTCCCTCATTTTCCTCCACCTCACTCTCACCCATTCTCCTCCCTCTCCCTCTCCCTCATTCTCCTCCCCGTACCTCTCCCTCTCCATCATTCTCCTTTCGCTCCCTCTCCCTCTCCATCATTCTCCTCCCCGTACCTCTCCCTCTCCATCATTCTCCTCCCCGTACCTCTCCCTCTCCCTCATTCTCCCCCCTCATTCTCCTCCCCCTCCCTCTCCCTCATTCCCCTACCCCTTCCCTCTCCCTCTCCCTCATTCTCCTACCCCTTCCCTCTCCCTTTCCCTCATTCTCCTTCACCCTCCCTCACCCTCATTCTCCTTCCCCCTCCCTCATTCTCCATCTCCCTCCCTCTCCCTCATTCTCCTCCCCTTCCTCCCTCCCTCTCTCCCTCATTCTCCTCCCCCTCCCTCTCCCTCATTCTCCTCCCCCTCCGTCTCTCTCTCCCTCATTCTCCTCCCCCTCCCTCTCTCTCTCCCTCATTCTCTCCCCCATCCCTCTCCCTCATTCTGCTCCCCCTCTCGCTCTTTCTCCTCCCCCTCCCCCTCCCTCATTCTCCCCTCCCACATTCTCTTTCCCCCTCCCCATCCCTTATTCTCCTCCCCTCCCTCATTCTTCCTCCCTCTCCCAGATTCTCCTGTACTCTCCCTCTCCCTCATTCACCTTTGCCCTCCCTCACTCTCATTCTCCGTCCTCCTCCTCTCTCTCCCTTATTCTCGTTCCCCCTCCCTCATTCCACTTCCCACTCCCTCATTCCACTTCCCACTCCCTCATTCCACTTCCCTCCCTCATTCTCCCTCGCACTCCCTCATTCTTCCTCTCTCATTCTTCCTCCCTCTCCCACATTCTTCTTTCCTCCTCCTCTCCCTCATTCACATTTGCCCTCCCTCAACCTCATTCTCCCTCCTCCTCCCTCGCCCTCATTCTCCTTCCCCCTCCCTCATTCCCCTTCCCCCTCCCTCATTCCCCTTCCTCCACTTCCCCCTCATTCTTCTTCCCTCCTCCTCTCCCTCATTCTCCTTCCCTCTCCCTCATTCTCCTCCCCCTCCCTCATTCTCCTTCCCCCAACTCTCCCACTTTCTCCCTCCCCCTCCCTCATTCTCCTTTCCCCTCCCTCTCCCTCATTCTCCTTCACCCTCCCCCGCTCATTGTCCTCCCCCTCCCTCTCCCTCATTCTACTTCCTCCTCCCTCTCCCTCATTCTCCTCCCACCTCCCTCCCCCTCATTCTCCTCCCCCCTCCCTCTCCCTCATTCTCCTCCTCCTCCCTCTCCCTCATTCTCCTCCCCCTCATTCTCCCTCATTCTCCTCCCCCTCCCTCTCCCTCATTCTCCTCCCCCTCCCTCTCCCTCATTCTCCTCCCCCTCCCTCTCCCTCATTCTCCTCCCCTCCCTCTCCCTCATTCTCCTCCCCTCTCTCTCTCCCTCATTCTCCTCCCCCCTCCCTCTCTCTCTCCCTCATTCTCCTCCCCCCTCCCTCCCTCATTCTCCTCATCCTCCCTCTCCCTCATTCTCCTCCCCCTCTCCCTCATTCTCCTCCCCCTACCTCTCCCTCTCCCTCATTCACCTCCCCCTCCCCCTCCCTCTCCCTCATTCTCCTCCCCCTCCCTCTCCCTCATTCTCCTCCCCCTCCCTCTCCCTCATTCTCCTCCCCCTCCCTCTCCCTCATTCTCCTCCCCCTCCCTCTCCCTCATTCTCCTCCCCCTCCCTCTCCCTCATTCTCCTCCCCCTCCCTCTCCCTCATTCTCCTCCCCCTCCCTCTCCCTCATTCTCCTCCCCCTCCCTCTCCCTCATTCTCCTCCCCCTCCCTCTCCCTCATTCTCCTCCCCCTCCCTCTCCCTCTCCCTCATTCTCCTCCCCCTCCCTCTCCCTCATTCTCCTCCCCCTCCCTCTCCCTCATTCTCCTTCCCTCTCCCTCTCCCTCATTCTCCTTCCCTCTCCCTCTTCCTCATTCTCCTCCCCCTCCCTCTCCCTCATTCTCCTTCCCTCTGCCTCATTCTCCTCCCCGTACCTCTCCCTCTCCCTCATTCTCCTCCCCCTCCCTCTCCCTCATTCTCCTCCCCCTCCCTCTCCCTCATTCTCCTCCCCCTCCCTCTCTCTCTGCCTCATTCGCCTCCCCCTACCTCTCCATCATTCTCCTCCCCCTCCCCCTCCCTCTCCCTCATTCTCCTCACCCTCCCTCTCCCTCATTCTCCTCCCCCCCTCTCCCTCATTCTCCTCCCCCTACCTCTCCCTCTCCCTCATTCTCCTCCCCCTCCCTCTCCCTCATTCTCCTCCCCCTCCCTCTGGCTCATTCTCCCCCCCTCCCTCTCCCTCATTCTCGTCCCCCTCCCTCTCCCTCTCCCTCATTCTCCTCCCCCTCCCTCTCCCTCTCCCTCATTCTCCTCCCCCTCCCTCTCCCTCATTCTCCTCCCCCTCCCTCTCCCTCATTCTCCTCCCCCTCCCTCTCCCTCATTCTCCTCCCCCTCCCTCTCCCTCATTCTCCTCCCCCTCCCTCTCCCTCATTCTCCTCCCCCTCCCTCTCCCTCATTCTCCTCCCCCACCCTCTCCCTCATTCTCCTCCCCCACCCTCTCCCTCATTCTCCTCCCCCACCCTCTCCCTCATTCTCCTCCCCCTCCCTCATTCTCCTCCCCGTACCTCTCCCTCTCCCTCATTCTCCTCCCCCTCCCTCTCCCTCATTCTCCTCCCCCTCCCTCTCCCTCATTCTCCTTCCCTCTCCCTCATTCTCCTCCCCTCCCTCTCTCTCTGCCTCATTCGCCTCCCCCTACCTCTCCATCATTCTCCTCCCCCTCCCCCTCCCTCTCTCATTCTCCTCCCCCTCCCTCTCCCTCATTCTCCTCACCCTCCCTCTCCCTCATTCTCTCCCCCCCCTCCCTCATTCTCCTCCCCCTACCTCTCCCTCTCCCTCATTCCCCTCCCCCTCCCCCTCCCTCTCCCTCATTCTCCTCCCCCTCCCTCTCCCTCATTCTCCTCCCCCTCCCTCTCCCTCTCACTCAGCTCCTCCCCCTCCCTCTCCCTCATTCTCCTCCCCCTCCCTCTCCCTCATTCTCCTCCCCCTCCCTCTCCCTCATTCTCCTTCCCTCTCCCTCTCCCTCATTCTCCTCCCCCTCCCTCTCCCTCATTCTCCTCCCCGTACCTCTCCCTCTCCCTCATTCTCCTCCCCCTCCCTCTCCCTCATTCTCCTACCCCTTCCCTCTCCCTCATTCTCCTACCCCTTCCCTCTCACTCTCCCTCATTCTCCTTCGCCCTCCCTCACCCTCATTCTCCATCCTCCTCCCACACCCTCATTCTCCTTCCCTCCCTCATTCTCCTTCCCTCTCCCTCATTTTCCTCCACCTCACTCTCACTCATTCTCCTCCCCCTCCCTCTCTCTCTCCCTCATTCTCCTACCCCACCCTCTCCCTCTCCCCCATTTTCCTCCACCTCACTCTCACTCATTCTCCTCCCCCTCCCTCTCCCTCATTCTCCTCCCCCTCCCTCTCCCTCATTCTCCTCCCCCTCCCTCTCTCTCTCCCTCATTCTCTCCCCCCTCCCTCTACCTCATTCTGCTCCGCCTCTCGCTCATTCCCCTCCCCCTCCCTCTCCCTCATTCTCCCCTCCCTCATTCTCCTCCCCCCTCCCTCTCCCTCATTGTCCTCCCCCTTCCTCTCTCTCACCCTCATTCTCCTCCACCTTCCTCTCCCTCTCCCTCATTCTCCCCTCCCTCATTCTCCTCCCCCTCCCTCTCCCTCATTCTCCTCCCCCTCCCTCTCTCTCACCCTCATTCTCCTCCACCTTCCTCTCCCTCTCCCTCATTCTCCTCCCCCTCCCTCTCCCTCTCCCTCATTCTCCTCCCCAACCCTCCCCCTCATTCTCCTCCCCCTCGCTCTCTCACCCTCATTCTCCTACCCCCTCCCTCTCCCTCATTCTCCTCCCCCTCTCTCTCTCTCACCCTCATTCTCCTACCCCATCCCTCTCCCTCATTCTCCTCCCCCCTCTCCCTCATTCTCCTCCCCCCTCTCTCACCCTCATTCTCCTCCACCTCCCCCTCCCTCTCCCTCATTCTCCTCCCCCTCCCTCTCCCTCATTCTCCTCCCCCCTCCCTCTCCCTCATTCTCCTCCCCCTCCCTCACCCTCATTCTCCTCCCCTCCCTCACCCTCATTCTCCTCCCCTCCCTCACCCTCATTCTCCTCCCCTCCCTCACCCTCATTCTCCTCCCTCTCTCACTCTCACCCTCATGCTCCTTCCCTCTCCCTCTCCTTCATTCTCCTCCCCCTCTCGCGCTCTCACCCTCATTCTCCTACCCCCTCCCTCTCCCTCATTCTCCTCCCCACTCCTTCACCCTCATTCTCCTCCCCACTCCCTCACCCTCATTCTCCTACACCTCCCTCTCTCTCACCCTCATACTCCTTCCCTTCCCTCTCCCTCTCCCTCATTCTCCTCCCCCTCCCTCTCCCTCATTCTCCTCCCCCTCGCTCTCTCTCCCTCATTCTCCTGCCCCCTCCCTCTCCCTCATTCTCCTCCCCCTCTCTCTCTCTCACCCTCATTCTCCTTCCCCCTCCCTCTCCCGCATTCTCTTCCCCCCTCTCCCTCATTCTCCTCCTCCCTCTCTCTCGTTCCCCTCCCCCTCCCTCCTTCTCCTACATCTCCCTCTCTCTCACCCTCATGCTCCTTCTCTTCCCTCTCCCTCTCCCTCATTCCCCTCCCCCTCCCTCTCCCTCTCCCTCGTTCCCCTCCCCCTCCCTCATTCTCCTCCACCTCCCTCACCCTCATTCTCCGCCCCTCCCTCTCCCTCATTCTCCTCCACCCTCCCTCATTCTCCTCCCCCTCCCTCATCTCCTCCCCCTCCCTCATTCTCCCCCCTCCCTCTCCCTCATTCTCCTCCCCCATCCCTCTCCCTCATTCTCCTCCCCCATCCCTCTCCCTCATTCTCCTCCCCTTCCCTCTCCCTCATTCTCCTCCCCTTCCCTCTCCCTCATTCTCCTCCCCCTCCCTCATCTCCTCCCCCTCCCTCATTCTCCCCCCTCCCTCTCCCTCATTCTCCTCCCCATCCCTCTCCCTCATTCTCCTCCCCTTCCCTCTCCCTCATTCTCCTCCCCTTCACTCTACCTCCCCCTCATTTTCCTCCCCTTCACTCTCCCTCTCCCTCATTCTACTCCCCCTCATTCTCCTCCCCCTCCCTCATTCTCCTCCCCCTCCCTCTCCCTCATTCTCCTTCCCTATCCCTCATTCTACTTCCCCCTGCCTCATTCAACTTCCCTCTCCCTCTCCCTCATTTTCCTCCACCTCACTCTCACTCATTCTCCTCCCCCTCCCCCTCCCCCTCCCTCTCCCTCTCCTTCATTCTCGTCCACCCTCCCTCTCCCTCATTCTACTTCCTCCTCCGTCTCCCTCATTCTCCTTCCTCCTCCGTCTCCCTCATTCTCCTTTCCCCTCCCTCTCCCTCATTCTCCTTTCCCCTCCCTCTCCCTCATTCTCCTTTCCCCTCCCTCTCCCTCATTCTCCTTCACCCTCCGTCTCCCTCATTCTCCTTCCTCCTCCCCCTCCCTCATTCTCCTCCCTCTCCCCCTCCCTCATTCTCCTCCCCCTCCCTCATTCTCCTCCCCCTCCCTCATTCTCCTCCCCCTCCCTCATTCTCCTCCCCCTCCCTCATTCTCCTCCCCCTCCCTCATTCTCCTCCCCCTCCCTCATTCTCCTCCCCCTCCCTCATTCTCCTCCCCCTCCCTCATTCTCCTCCCCCTCCCACATTCTCCTTCCTCCTCCCCTCCCTCATTCTCCTCCCCTCCCTCATTCTCCTTCCCCTCACTCTCCTTCTCCCTCATTCTCCTCCCCCTCCCTCATTCTTCCTCTCTCATTCTTCCTCCCTCTCCCACATTCTTCTTTCCTCTCCCTCTCCCTCATTCACCTTTGCCCTCCCTCAACCTCATTCTCCGTCCTCCTCCCTCGCCCTCATTCTCCTTCCCCCTCACTCATTCCCCTTCCCCCTCCCTCATTCCCCTTCCTCCACTTCCCCCTCATTCTCCTTCCCTCCTCCTCTCCCTCATTCTCCTTCTCTCTCCCTCATTCTCCTTCTCTCTCCCTCATTCTCCTTTCCCCTCCCTCCCCCTCATTCTCCTTCACCCTCCCCGGCTCATTGTCCTCCCCCTCCCTCTCCCTCATTCTACTTCCTCCTCCCTCTCCCTCATTCTCCTCCCTCCTCCCTCTCCCTCATTCACCTCCCCCTCCCTCTCCCTCATTCTACTTCCTCCTCCCTCTCCCTCATTCTCCTCCCCCTTCCTCATTCTCCTTTCCCCTCCCTCTCCCTCATTGTCCTTCACCCTCCCCGGCTCATTGTCCTCCCCCTCCCTCTCCCTCATTCTACTTCCTCCACCCCTCTCCCTCATTCTCCTCCCTCCTCCCTCTCCCTCATTCTCCTCCCCCTCCCTCTCCCTCATTCTCCTCCCCTCCCTCTCCCTCATTCTCCTCCCCCTCCCTCTCCCTCATTCTCCTCCCCCTCCCTCTCCCTCATTCTCCTCCCCTCCCTCTCCCTCATTCTCCTCCCCTCCCTCTCCCTCATTCTCCTCCCCTCCCTCTCCCTCATTCTCCTCCCCTCCCTCTCCCTCATTCTCCTCCCCTCCCTCTCCCTCATTCTCCTCCCCTCCCTCTCCCTCATTCTCCTCCCCTCCCTCTCCCTCATTCTCCTCCCCTCCCTCTCCCTCATTCTCCTCCCCTCCCTCTCCCTCATTCTCCTCCCCTCCCTATCCCTCATTCTCCTCCCCCTCCCTCTCCCTCATTCTCCTCCCCCTCCCTCTCCCTCATTCTCCTCCCCCTCCCTCTCCCTCATTCTCCTCCCCCTCCCTCTCCCTCATTCTCCTCCTCTCCCTCTCCCTCATTCTCCTCCCCTCCCTCTCCCTCATTCTCCTCCCCTCCCTCTCCCTCATTCTCCTCCCCTCCCTCTCCCTCATTCTCCTCCCCTCCCTCTCCCTCATTCTCCTCCCCTCCCTCTCCCTCATTCTCCTCCCCTCCCTCTCCCTCATTCTCCTCCCCTCCCTCTCCCTCATTCTCCTCCCCTCCCTCTCCCTCATTCTCCTCCCCTCCCTCTCCCTCATTCTCCTCCCCTCCCTCTCCCTCATTCTCCTCCCCTCCCTCTCCCTCATTCTCCTCCCCTCCCTCTCCCTCATTCTCCTCCCCTCCCTCTCCCTCATTCTCCTCCCCTCCCTCTCCCTCATTCTCCTCCCCTCCCTCTCCCTCATTCTCCTCCCCCTCCCTCTCCCTCATTCTCCTCCCCCCCCTCTCCCTCATTGTCCTCCCCCCCCTCTCCCTCATTGTCCTCCCCCCCCTCTCCCTCATTGTCCTCCCCTCCCTCTCCCTCATTGTCCTCCCCTCCCTCTCCCTCATTCTCCTCCCCTCCCTCTCCCTCATTCTCCTCCCTCTCCCTCATTCTCCTCCCCTCCCTCTCCCTCATTCTCCTCCCCTCCCTCTCCCTCATTCTCCTCCCCTCCCTCTCCCTCATTCTCCTCCCCTCCCTCTCCCTCATTCTCCTCCCCTCCCTCTCCCTCATTCTCCTCCCCCTCCCTCTCCCTCATTCTCCTCCCCCTCCCTCTCCCTCATTCTCCTCCCCCTCCCTCTCCCTCATTCTCCTCCCCCTCCCTCTCCCTCATTCTCCTCCCCCTCCCTCTCCCTCATTCTCCTCCCCCCCCTCTCCCTCATTCTCCTCCCCCCCCTCTCCCTCATTGTCCTCCCCTCCCTCTCCCTCATTGTCCTCCCCTCCCTCTCCCTCATTCTCCTCCCTCTCCCTCATTCTCCTCCCCTCCCTCTCCCTCATTCTCCTCCCCTCCCTCTCCCTCATTCTCCTCCCCTCCCTCTCCCTCATTCTCCTCCCCTCCCTCTCCCTCATTCTCCTCCCTCTCCCTCATTCTCCTCCCCCTCCCTCTCCCTCATTCTACTTCCTCCACCCCTCTCCCTCATTCTCCTCATTCCTCCCTCTCCCTCATTCTCCTCCCCCTCCCTCTCCCTCATTCTCCTCCCCTCCCCCTCCCTCATTCTCCTCCCCCTCCCTCATTATCCTCCCCCTCCCTCATTCTCCTCCCCCTCCCACTCCCTCATTCTCCTCCCCTCCCTCTCCCTCATTCTCCTCCCCTCCCTCTCCCTCATTCTCCTCCCCCTCCCTCTCCCTCATTCTACTTCCTCCACCCCTCTCCCTCATTCTCCTCCTCCTCCCTCTCCCTCATTCTCCTCCCCCCCATCTCTCCCTCATTCTCCTCCCCCTCCCTCTCCCTCATTCTCCTCCCCCTCCCTCTCCATCATTCTCCTCCCCCTCCCCCTCCCTCTCCCTCATTCTCCTCCCCCTCCCTCTCCCTCATTCTCCTCCCCCTCCCTCTCCCTCATTCTCCTCCCCCTCCCTCTCCCTCATTCTCCTCCCCCTCCCTCTCCCTCATTCTCCTCCCCCTCCCTCTCCCTCATTCTCCTCCCCCTCCCTCTCCCTCATTCTCCTCCCCCTCCCTCTCCCTCATTCTCCTCCCCCTCCCTCTCCCTCATTCTCCTCCCCCCCATCTCTCCCTCATTCTCCTCCCCCTCCCTCTCCCTCATTCTCCTCCCCCTCCCTCTCCCTCATTCTCCTCCCCCTCCCTCTCCCTATTCTCCACCCCCTCCCTCTCCCTCATTCTCCTCCCTCTCCCTCTCCCTCATTCTCCTCCCTCTCCCTCATTCTCCTCCCCCTCCCTCTCCCTCATTCTCCTCCCCCTCCCTCTCCCTCATTCTCCTCCCCCTCCCTCTCCCTCATTCTCCTCCCCCTCCCTCTCCCTCATTCTCCTCCCCCTCCCTCATTCTCCTCCCCCTCCCTTTCCCTCATTCTCCTTCCCTCTCCCTCTCCCTCATTCTCCTTCCGCCTCCCTCCCCCTCATTCTCCTTCCCCTCCTTCTCCCTAATTCTCCTCCCCACTCCTTCTCCCTCTCCCTCATTCTCCTTCCCTCTCCCTCTCCCTCATTCTCCTCTCCCTCCCTCTCCCTCATTCTTCTCCCCTCTCCCTCTCTCTCTGCCTCATTCTCCTCCCCCTGCCTCATTCTCCGCCCCTCCCTCACTCTCTGCCTCATTCTCCTCCCCCTCCCGCTCCCTCATTCTCCTCCCCCTCCCTCTCCCTCTCCCTCATTCTCGTTCGTTGTCCCTCGTTCTCCTTCCTTCTCCCCCTCCCTCATTCTCCTTTGCCCTCCCTCACCCACATTCTCCTTCTCCCTCCCTCTTTCTCCTCCCCCTCCCTCTCCCTCATTCTCCTCCCCCCTCCCTCATTCTTCTCCCCCTCCCACATTCTATTTCCTCCTCCCTCCCCCTCCCTCTCCCCGTCCCTCTCCACCTCCCTCATTCTCCTCCCCCTCCCTCATTCTCCTCCCCCTCCCTCATTCTCCTTGCCCTTCCTCATTCTCCTCCCCCCTCCCTCTCCCTCCTTCTCCTCCCCCCTCCCTCTCCCTCAATCTACTCCCCCCCTCTCCCTCATTCTCCTTCCCTCCCTCATTCTCCTTGCCCCTCCCTCTCCCTCACTCTCCTTCCACTCCCTCTCCCTCATTCTCGTCCACCCTCCCTCTCCCTCTCCCTCATTCTCCTCCCCCTCCCTCATTCTCCTCCCCCTTCACTCTCCCTCTCCCTCATTCTCCTACCCCTTCCTCATTCTCCTTGCCCTTCCTCATTCTCCTCCCCCCTCCCTCTCCCTCCTTCTCCTCCCCCTCCCTCTCCCTCATTCTCCTCCCCTCCCTCTCCCTCATTCTCCTCCCTCTCCCTCATTCTCCTCCCCTCCCTCTCCCTCATTCTCCTCCCCTCCCTCTCCCTCATTCTCCTCCCCTCCCTCTCCCTCATTCTCCTCCCCTCCCTCTCCCTCATTCTCCTCCCTCTCCCTCATTCTCCTCCCCCTCCCTCTCCCTCATTCTACTTCCTCCACCCCTCTCCCTCATTCTCCTCATTCCTCCCTCTCCCTCATTCTCCTCCCCCTCCCTCTCCCTCATTCTCCTCCCCTCCCTCTCACTCATTCTCCTCCCCCTCCCTCATTATCCTCCCCCTCCCTCATTCTCCTCCCCCTCCCACTCCCTCATTCTCCTCCCCTCCCTCTCCCTCATTCTCCTCCCCTCCCTCTCCCTCATTCTCCTCCCCCTCCCTCTCCCTCATTCTCCTCCATCTCCCTCATTCTCCTCCCCCTCCCTCTCCCTCATTCTACTTCCTCCACCCCTCTCCCTCATTCTCCTCCTCCTCCCTCTCCCTCATTCTCCTCCCCCCCATCTCTCCCTCATTCTCCTCCCCCTCCCTCTCCCTCATTCTCCTCCCCCTCCCTCTCCATCATTCTCCTCCCCCTCCCCCTCCCTCTCCCTCATTCTCCTCCCCCTCCCTCTCCCTCATTCTCCTCCCCCTCCCTCTCCCTCATTCTCCTCCCCCTCCCTCTCCCTCATTCTCCTCCCCCTCTCTCTCCCTCATTCTCCTCCCCCTCCCTCTCCCTCATTCTCCTCCCCCTCCCTCTCCCTCATTCTCCTCCCCCTCCCTCTCCCTCATTCTCCTCCCCCTCCCTCTCCCTCATTCTCCTCCCCCCCATCTCTCCCTCATTCTCCTCCCCCTCCCTCTCCCTCATTCTCCTCCCCCTCCCTCTCCCTATTCTCCACCCCCTCCCTCTCCCTCATTCTCCTCCCTCTCCCTCTCCCTCATTCTCCTCCCTCTCCCTCATTCTCCTCCCCCTCCCTCTCCCTCATTCTCCTCCCCCTCCCTCTCCCTCATTCTCCTCCCCCTCCCTCTCCCTCATTCTCCTCCCCCTCCCTCTCCCTCATTCTCCTCCCCCTCCCTCATTCTCCTCCCCCTCCCTTTCCCTCATTCTCCTTCCCTCTCCCTCTCCCTCATTCTCCTTCCGCCTCCCTCCCCCTCATTCTCCTTCCCCTCCTTCTCCCTAATTCTCCTCCCCACTCCTTCTCCCTCTCCCTCATTCTCCTTCCCTCTCCCTCTCCCTCATTCTCCTCTCCCTCCCTCTCCCTCATTCTTCTCCCCTCTCCCTCTCTCTCTGCCTCATTCTCCTCCCCCTGCCTCATTCTCCGCCCCTCCCTCACTCTCTGCCTCATTCTCCTCCCCCTCCCGCTCCCTCATTCTCCTCCCCCTCCCTCTCCCTCTCCCTCATTCTCGTTCGTTGTCCCTCGTTCTCCTTCCTTCTCCCCCTCCCTCATTCTCCTTTGCCCTCCCTCACCCACATTCTCCTTCTCCCTCCCTCTTTCTCCTCCCCCTCCCTCTCCCTCATTCTCCTCCCCCCTCCCTCATTCTTCTCCCCCTCCCACATTCTATTTCCTCCTCCCTCCCCCTCCCTCTCCCCGTCCCTCTCCACCTCCCTCATTCTCCTCCCCCTCCCTCATTCTCCTCCCCCTCCCTCATTCTCCTTGCCCTTCCTCATTCTCCTCCCCCCTCCCTCTCCCTCCTTCTCCTCCCCCCTCCCTCTCCCTCAATCTACTCCCCCCTCTCCCTCATTCTCCTTCCCTCCCTCATTCTCCTTGCCCCTCCCTCTCCCTCACTCTCCTTCCACTCCCTCTCCCTCATTCTCGTCCACCCTCCCTCTCCCTCTCCCTCATTCTCCTCCCCCTCCCTCATTCTCCTCCCCCTTCACTCTCCCTCTCCCTCATTCTCCTACCCCTTCCTCATTCTCCTTGCCCTTCCTCATTCTCCTCCCCCCTCCCTCTCCCTCCTTCTCCTCCCCCTCCCTCTCCCCCATTCTCCTCCCCCCCTCCCTCATTCTCCTTCCCTCCCTCATTCTCCTTGCCCCTCCCTCTCCCTCACTCTCCTCCCACTCTCTCTCCCTCATTCCCCTCCCCTCTCCCTCTCCCTCATTCCCCTCCCCCTCCCTCTCCCCCTCCCGCATTCTCCTCCCCCTCCCTCACCCTCTCCCTCATTCTCCTCCCCCTCCCTCACCCTCATTCTCCTCCCCCCTCCCTCTCCCTCTCCCTCATTCTCCTCCCCCTCCCTTTTTCTCCTCCCCCTCCCTCACCCTCATTCTCCTCCCCCTCCCACACCCTCATTCTCCTCCGTCCTCCCTCTCCCTCTCCCTCATTCTCCTCCATCCTCCCTCTCCCTCTCCCTCATTCTCCTCCCCCTCCCTCACCCTCATTCTCCTCCCCCTCGCTCTCTCACCCTCATTCTCCTTCCCCCTCCCTCTCCCTCATTCTCCTCCCCCTCTCTCTCTCTCACCCTCATTCTCCTACCCCCTCCCTCTCCCTCATTCTCCTCCCCCTCTCCCTCATTCTCCACCCCCCTCTCTCTCACCCTCATTCTCCTACCCCCTCCCTCTCCCTCATTCTCCTCCCCACTCCCTCACCCTCATTCTCCTACACCTCCCTCTCTCTCACCCTCATACCTTCCCTTCCCTCTCCCTCTCCCTCGTTCCCCTCCACCTCCCTCTCCCTCACCCTCATTCTCCTCCACCTCCCTCACCCTCATTCTCCGCCCCCTCCCCCCTCCCTCATTCTCCTCCCCCTCCCTCATTCTCCTCCCCCCTCCCTCATTCTCCTCCCCCCTCCCTCATTCTCCTCCCCCCTCCCTCATTCTCCTCCCCCCTCCCTCATTCTCCTCCCCCTCCCTCATTCTCCTCCACCCTCCCTCATTCTCCTCCACCCTCCCTCATTCTCCCCTCTCCCTCTCCCTCATTCTCCTCCCCACTCCCTCACCCTCATTCTCCTACACCTCCCTCTCTCTCACCCTCATACCTTCCCTTCCCTCTCCCTCTCCCTCGTTCCCCTCCACCTCCGTCTCCCCCTCCCTCATTCTCCTCCGTCCTCCCTCTCCCTCTCCCTCATTCTCCTCCCCCTCCCTCACCCTCATTCTCCTCCCCCTCGCTCTCTCACCCTCATTCTCCTTCCCCCTCCCTCTCCCTCATTCTCCTCCCCCTCTCTCTCTCTCACCCTCATTCTCCTACCCCCTCCCTCTCCCTCATTCTCCTCCCCCTCTCCCTCATTCTCCTCCCCCCTCTCTCTCACCCTCATTCTCCTCCACCTTCCTCTCCCTCTCCCTCATTCTCCTCCCCCTTCCTCTCCCTCATTCTCCTCCCCCTCCCTCACCCTCATTCTCCTCCCGCTCCCTCTCCCTCATTCTCCTCCCCCTCCCTCTCCTTCATTCTCCTGCCCCTCTCTCTCTCTCACCCTCATTCTCCTACCCCCTCCCTCTCCCTCATTCTCCTCCCCACTCCCTCACGCTCATTCTCCTACACCTCCCTCTCTCTCACCCTCATACCTTCCCTTCCCTCTCCCTCTCCCTCGTTCCCCTCCACCTCCGTCTCCCCCTCCCTCATTCTCCTCCGTCCTCCCTCTCCCTCTCCCTCATTCTCCTCCCCCTCCCTCACCCACATTCTCCTCCCCCTCGCTCTCTCACCCTCATTCTCCTTCCCCCTCCCTCTCCCTCATTCTCCTCCCCCTCTCTCTCTCTCACCCTCATTCTCCTACCCCCTCCCTCTCCCTCATTCTCCTCCCCCTCCCTCATTCTCCCCTCTCCCTCTCCCTCATTCTCCTCCCCCTCCCTCTCCCTCATTCTCCTCCCCCTCGCTCTCTCACCCTCATTCTCCCTCCCCTCCCTCTCCCTCATTCTCCTCCCCCTCTCTCTCTCTCACCCTCATTCTCCTCCACCTTCCTCTCCCTCTCCCTCATTCTCCTCCCCCTCCCTCACCCTCATTCTCCTCCCCCTCCCTCACCCTCATTCTCCTCCCTCTCTCTCTCACCCTCATTCTCCTTCCCTCTCCCTCTCCTTCATTCTCCTCCCCCTCTCTCTCTCTCACCCTCATTCTCCTACCCCCTCCCTCTCCCTCATTCTCCTCCCCACTCTCTCACCCTCATTCTCCTACACCTTCCTCTCTCTCACCCTCATGCTCCTTCCCTTCCCTCTCCCTCTCCCTCGTTCCCCTCCCCCTCCCTCTCCCTCTCCCTCGTTCCCCTCCCCCTCCCTCATTCTCCTCCACCTCCCTCTCCCTCATTCTCCTCCCCCTCTCTCTCTCTCACCCTCATTCTCCTACCCCCTCCCTCTCCCTCATTCTCCTCCCCCTCTCCCTCATTCTCCTCCCCCTCCCTCTCCCTCATTCTCCTCCCCACTCCCTCACCCTCATTCTCCTACACCTTCCTCTCTCTCACCCTCATACTCCTTCCCTTCCCTCTCCCTCTCCCTCGTTCCCCTCCACCTCCCTCTCCCCCTCCCTCATTCTCCTCCACCTCCCTCACCCTCATTCTCCGCCCCCTCCACCCTCCCTCATTCTCCTCCCCCCTCCCTCATTCTCCTCCCCCCTCCCTCATTCTCCTCCCCCCTCCCTCATTCTCCTCCACCCTCCCTCATTCTCCTCCACCCTCCCTCATTCTCCCCTCTCCCTCTCCCTCATTCTCCTCCCCCTCCCTCTCCCTCATTCTCCTCCCCCTCGCTCTCTCACCCTCATTCTCCCTCCCCTCCCTCTCCCTCATTCTCCTCCCCCTCTCTCTCTCTCACCCTCATTCTCCTAACTCCTCCCTCTCCCGCATTCTCTTCCCCCCTCTCCCTCATTCTCCTCCCCCTCCCTCTCTCTCACCCTCATTCTCCTCCACCTTCCTCTCCCTCTCCCTCATTCTGCTCCCCCTCCCTCACCCTCATTCTCCTCCCCCTCCCTCACCCTCATTCTCCTCCCTCTCTCTCTCTCACCCTCATTCTCCTTCCCTCTCCCTCTCCTTCATTCTCCTCCCCCTCTCTCTCTCTCACCCTCATTCTCCTACCCCCTCCCTCTCCCTCATTCTCCTCCCCACTCTCTCACCCTCATTCTCCTACATCTTCCTCTCTCTCACCCTCATGCTCCTTCCCTTCCCTCTCCCTCTCCCTCGTTCCCCTCCCTCTCCCTCTCCCTCGTTCCCCTCCCTCACCCTCATTCTCCTCCACCTCCCTCACCCTCATTCTCCGCCCCCTCCCTCTCCCTCATTCTCCTCCACCCTCCCTCATTCTCCTCCCCCTCCCTAATTCTCCTCCCCCTCCCTCATTTTCCCCCCTCCCTCTCCCTCATTCTCCTCCCCCCTCCCTCTCCCTCATTCTCCTCCCCCCTCCCTCTCCCTCATTCTCCTCCCCTTCCCTCTCCCTCATTCTCCTCCCCCTCATTCTCCTACCCATTCCCTCTCCCTCTCCCTCATTCTACTCCCCCTCATTCTCCTCCCCTCCCTCATTCTCCTCCCCTTCACTCTCCTCCCCCTCATTTTCCTACCTTTTCCCTCTCCCGATCCCTCATTCTACTCCCCCTCATTCTCCTCCCCCTCCCTCATTCTCCTCCCCCTCCCTCTCCCTCATTTTCCTCCACCTCACTCACTCATTCTCCTCCCCCTCCCCCTCCCTCTCCCTCTCCTTCATTCTCGTCCACCCTCCCTCTCCCTCATTCTATTTCCTCCTCCCTCTCCCTCATTCTCCTCCCCCCTCCCTCTCCCTCATTCTCCTTCACCCTCCGTCATTTTCCTCCCCCTCCCTCATTCTCCTCCCCCTCCCACATTCTCCTTCCTCCTCCCCCTCCCTCATTCTCCTCCCCTCCCTCATTCTCCTTCCCCTCCCTCTCCGCCTCCCTCATTCTCCTCCCCTCCCTATTCTCCTCCCCCTCCCTCATTCTCCTCCCTCACCCACATTCTCCTTCTCCCTCCCTCATTCTCCTCCCCCTACCTCTCCCTCATTCTTCCTCCCTCTCCCACATTCTCCTTTCCTCTCCCTCTCCCTCATTCACCTTTGCCCTCCCTCAACCTCATTCTCCATCCTCCTCCCTCGCCCTCATTCTCCTTCCCCCTCACTCATTCCCCTTCCCCCTCCCTCATTCCCCTTCCTCCACTTCCCCCTCATTCTCCTTCCCTCCTCCTCTCCTCATTCTCCTTCCCTCTCCCTCATTCTCCTCCCCATTCCCTCATTCTCCTTTCCCCTCCCTCCCTCATTCTCCTTCACCCTCCCCGGCTCATTGTCCTCCCTCTCCCTCTCCCTCATTCTACTTCCTCCTCCCTCTCCCTCATTCTCCTCCCTCCTCCCTCTCCCTCATTCTCCTCCCCCCTCCCTCTCCCTCATTCTCCTCCCTCCTCCCTCTCCTCATTCTCCTCCCCCTCCCTCTCCCTCATTCTCCTCCCCCTCCCTCTCCCTCATTCTCCTCCCCCCTCACTCTCCCTCATTCTCCCTCCCTCCCTCTCCCTCATTCTCCTTTCCCCTCCCTCTCCCTCATTCTCCTTCACCCTCCCCCGCTCATTATCCTCCCCCTCCCTCTCCCTCATTCTACTTCCTCCACCCCTCTCCTCATTCTCCTCCCTCCTCCCTCTCCCTCATTCTCCTCCCCCCTCCCTCTCCCTCATTCTCATCCCCCTCCCTCTCCCTCATTCTCCTCGCCCTCCCTCTCCCTCATTCTCCTCCCCTCCCTCTCCCTCATTCTCCTCCGCCTCCCTCTCCCTCATTCTCCTCCGCCTCCCTCTCCCTCATTCTCCTCCGCCTCCCTCTCCCTCATTCTCCTCCGCCTCCCTCTCCCTCATTCTCCTCCGCCTCCCTCTCCCTCATTCTCCTCGCCCTCCCTCTCCCTCATTCTCCTCGCCCTCCCTCTCCCTCATTCTCCTCGCCCTCCCTCTCCCTCCCTCTCCCTCATTCTCCTCGCCCTCCCTCTCCCTCATTCTCCTCGCCCTCCCTCTCCTCATTCTTCTCCCCTCCTCTCCCTCATTCTTCTCCCCTCCCTCTCCCTCATTCTTCTCCCCTCCCTCTCCCTCATTCTTCTCCCCTCCCTCTCCCTCATTCTTCTCCCTCCCTCTCCCTCATTCTCCTCCCCTCCCACTCCCTCATTCTCCTCCCCTCCCTCTCCCTCATTCTCCTCCCCTCCCTCTCTCTCTGCCTCATTCTCCTCCCCCTCCCTCTCCATCATTCTCCTCCCCCTCCCCCTCCCTCTCCCTCATTCTCCTCCCCCTCCCTCTCCCTCATTCTCCTCCCCTCCCTCTCACTCATTCTCCTCCCCCTCCCTCTCCCTCATTCTCCTCCCCCTCCCTCTCCCTCATTCCTCCCCCTCCCTCTCCCTCATTCTCCTCCCCCTCCCTCTCCCTCATTCTCCTCCCCCTCCCTCTCCCTCATTCTCCTCCCCTCCCTCTCAATCATTCTCCTCCCCCTCCCTCTCCCTCATTCTCCTCCCCCTCCCTCTCCCTCATTCTCCTCCCCCTCCCTCTCCCTCATTCTCCTCCCCCTCCCTCTCCCTCTCCCTCATTCTCCTCCCCCTCCCTCTCCCTCATTCTCCTCCACCCTCCCTCTCC
>NW_028270181.1:34237980-34242980 GCF_037043375.1 Chiloscyllium plagiosum | reverse complement strand
ACTGCCTTTTACTTTTATATAAGACTTGTGCCTCTTTAAATTTCCCTTTTTTCCCACTGTATCTCTTTAAAGCGTTGTTTACCTTCCTATATTTCTTTCGTCCATTATCCTTAGCTTTAGACTTTATTCTAATATTATCGCTTATTTTACTCTTCCTACCATCCTCATTCCTCTTTCCTAATTTACCCACAATCTCCCCCATAATCTTATCAAACTCTTTGCAACCTTTTTTACCCTTCTTCAGAACTTCCTCAATTATTTTTATCAAATCTGTGATTGAGCCATTTGGGCATTCCCTAACATCCGTAATGTCCTGATTCTCCTCTTCTACGCTCCTATCGGGTATCAGGTCACTTCCAATTCTATCATTATCCTCTCCTTCCTCTTCATCAATACTATTGGGGAGCTCATCTAAATTTAACTCCTTCTTACTAGATTTATTTTTCTTATTTATTAGTCGTCTCTTGTCTGAAATTTGTTTTGCAGTTTTAGACCCTATCCTATCCGCTATCAATTTATTTATATTTCTGCAACCAATAAACTCAGATTCCAATTGTTGCAGCATTTCAGTTTCCTCTCTAGACCATGCACCCCTTTTATTTCCATCATTATTCTCTCTTTTGTCCGCCTTACCCCCTTTCCTTTTCTCATTTCTTAAGCTAGGGTGTGCATGCCTTTCATGCTGTCCCAATCCTCTAGCCGATTTAAATTTTAATGAGCAAAGCTCACATTGAAAGGGTTTCTCTAAATCTTCCTCCACATTCCTATCATTAACGTTACTACAAGCACCTATACTATCATCCCCATCTCTTTTACATTTCGGATAATGGCACGCTACTGCCTGGTAACTACCCTCGCATTTACATTTGCGACACCTTATCCTGACCGATTTAATCCCTCGACATACTTTTAAGTGTTTCCTAAATAACCCCGTAGTATTGTAGATGTTATTACAATAACTACACTTAAAATCTTCTATAGGGTAATTGATTGTAATTTCTAATTTATTAGTTTCTCTGTTGGACGGGTGTATAATCCTACCCTCATCTTCCCCCTCTTGTCTCTCTAAAACTCCACTTCGATTAAAATTAAAGGGCCCTTTAAAATTCGAATTAAAAATTGTCCGGCTCTTAAATGGACTTGGCTGTAGAGGGGCCTTCTCTCCCAGCATTGTCTTTCGAATTTTGTCATTATTCTGGACTATATTAAAGGTTTCCTCGTGCCTGCCCGAGGACAACCTTGCCGGAATAATTCGTATGGTCTCATCCGTCTGTGTCTGAGTTGAGACGGATTGTACAGTCCGATTTTGGCTCGCACACTTTACACACGGAGCTGCCAAAAGCCACCGTGTGGGGCGGTTATTTACCCGGTCTCCCACCCAACCGGATACTTTGGTATCAGCCATAACGCCTTCGCCAAAATTTTGTTTCCCGTAGACCGACAGGTCACTAGCCGTCTCGTATCTTTTCTGCCAGGTCGTATTAGCCGGACTATATCGAGTAATGCTCAGACAACGGTTAAAACGATCAAGCCGCCGTGGCGCAAAGCACCAGTAAAATCAGGTTAAAACCAAAGATAAAATCGATGGTAAAACACTGATAAAACTAGACTAAAACGCCACTAAAACAGCTAAAATCGCCCCCGTCAGGAGCTTCCTCGTATAAGCCGTTACCAGGGGGAACCACGAGGAGGTTCGACCTAACTTTGCACTCGATAAAATATGTAAAAACGAATGCAAAGGTGACTACACAGGCACTGGTCTGAGACCAAAACCATAAACACACTGTAGTCACATCCCCCCTTAAGAGAGTCATAGTTACTCCCGCCGTTTACCCGCGCTTCATTGAATTTCTTCACTTTGACATTCCGAGCACTGGGCAGAAATCACATCGCGTCAACACCGACCTGCGGCCTTCGCGATGCTTTGTTTAAATTAAACAGTCGGATTCCCCTGGTCCGCACCAGTTCTAAGTCAGCTGCTAGGCGCCGGCTGAGGCCACCCGCCTGCCATGGAAGGACGACGGGCACCGCAGCTGGGGCGATCCACAGGAAGGGCCCGGCGCGCGTCCAGAGTCGCCACCGGCCCCCGTGAGGGGGCGGCGCCTCGTCCAGCCGCGGCACGTGCCCAGCCCCGCTTCGCCCCCCAGCCCGACCGACCCAGCCCTTAGAGCCAATCCTTATCCCGAAGTTACGGATCTGACTTGCCGACTTCCCTTACCTACATTGTTCTAACATGCCAGAGGCTGTTCACCTTGGAGACCTGCTGCGGATATCCCATCACACTTACTGGCGCCGGGTTCAACTCTTAGGAAATTCAGCCTCTCGTCTGACCACAAAGCGAAACACCCCGGTACCGACGGGTCAGACGGGGCAGCACCCTCGCGGATGAAAGGGTGCGAGAGCACAGGCCAGCCGAAACCAGCCGTGTGCGCGAGCTCAGAGGAGAGAGTGGGTGCTCCACCTCCCTGGCTCCGCTCCCCGCCTCGGAAACACGGTGCTGAGAGAAATGGGGTTCCGACACGCAAGGGAAACAGAGAGACGGCAACGGCCCCCCACATAAAGCCTCGCTCCAGGAGCGAGGGCAGTGCGCGGGCAAGCACGGTACCGGGACTCGCTCCCGAACGCTCGATTTCGGACCACTGCCTCGGCAAAGCTGCGGCTTCTAAGGCTTCACCGACGTCACGGGGTGAAGGCCCATTTCGGAGGCAGAGGGGTGCCAACTCTCCCGACCCTGCCGTGGGATCCTGACTTTTCGCGGTGGACGCGCCCGGGAGCGACGGGGAAGAACCACTCGGCCTGGAGCACCGGCCCCTTTAACAGGAAAGCTGGCCCGCCAAGGGACCTCCCACACCGGACGGTCCGAACCAGATCGATCGAGGTGTGGACCGCAGCGAGGTCGCCCCTCGCACCACGCTCGCAGGTCCGGGTTGGAAACCTGGGTGACGAGCACCGCAGGGCGGCAGAGCCAACGCACTTTGCCGGGTGGTGGGGGTGGTGGGACCAGCCTATTCACCATAGTGGCCCACCCACTACCAGAGCCGGTCGTGCGGCGCGCGAGGCCTGCTCTCCTCGCAATGAGCCTTTAAGGGAGTGCTCAGGCAAGGGTCAGCCTGCATCCTTCCTGGCAACACCCAAGGGAACCAGGGCCACTCACGTCTCTCACCTTCATTTTCGACACGAGCGCCCGTTGGGTCCTGCTGCTTGGCGGCACCGCGTCATCGGGAGCTGGCGTCAGACGGAGGGCTTCGGTGTACTCTCCAGCCACGGGAAACGAAGCCGGTGATGCAGGCGCGGGTCTTTTGTTCCCAAATCGGTTGGGTTTACGCCGTTGCTATCTAGTCACGCTCCCTTCAACCCCACGGGGTACCTATTCCCTTCAGCGCATCACTCGCACATTCCCGTCAGGGCCTCTGTGCGTTTGCGGGCTGTTGGCGGCGGTTTAAATACTCCTGAGTTGCCGCCCGTCGGTTCTCGAGCTCCGTGCAGCATTGATCCCCAGCGAACTGCCAGCAGGGTTAACGAGCGATCGCGCTCTCGGTCGGGGCGCCTGGCGTCGATCGGTGGTCGGTGGCTTGCGGGCAAGCTGCGTTGTGAGGGAGGGAGTGGGTCTGATGAGCCGTTACCACGTCTCCCAGCCCACCTCGGCGATGGGCGGGCCGGGCGGCCGTCAGCTAGGGCCAGTGCGGCACCCCCAACTCCTCGCAGAAGTCCGCTCGCCGACTCTCCGTCACGTGCACGCGTCGGTGACGCTGCCGAACCGATTGCCGGTCCCGTTTTCGCCTCTGCTTTTCCTAGGGCAAAGCTGCTGCACGCCTCGTGACACTCGGCGGGCGACATGGTGGCGGAGATCCTGCCTCCGTCGCTGCGGCGCGTGCCGGCACGTGTCGCCTCTTGGGCGCCCTGTATTTGTTTTTCCCCCCGTAGACGTGTGTTTCCGCGGGCCGCACCAGGCTGGTGCTCCCCACGGCTTCACGCCGCCCTGCCGCCGGCGGGCAGGTGGGTGCTGCTAAGGTGGGGAGAGTATGTGCAGTCCGGGTCGCTTTCCTCTGGCGAGGGAGAGACCGAAAACAAAACTCAGACAACTCTTAACGGTGGATCACTCGGCTCGTGCGTCGATGAAGAACGCAGCTAGCTGCGAAAATTAATGTGAATTGCAGGACACATTGATCATCGACACTTTGAACGCACTTTGCGGCCCCGGGTTCTTCCCGGGGCCACGCCTGTCTGAGGGTCATTTTTCAATCAATCGCACTCGCCTTGGCTGGCGAGAGCGCGGCTGGGGTGTCGCAGAGGAGACCAGTCCTCTCTGTCCCCCTAAGTTCAGACTCCGGAGCCCTCCGGCGTCGGAGCGCATGGCCTTTCCCCGCACCCTGCACATTCCGTTCGTCAGGCTCGACGTCATCCCCCCCCCGCCGGGGAGTGCGGCCTGGCGTCCGTCTGTGTCGTGGCAGTGGGGCCAGCACGGCTGTCACCGGTCCCAGAATGGCTGTCGGTGGTTTACACGGCGACGTGCACCGCCTCGTCTTTGGGACACGGAGCTGCCTCCAAGTGTTGAGCCTCCCGCGGGGTCTGCCTGTGCTCTGCACGTCCGCTCTGGGCCCGTCTCTCGGTTGGCTGGCAGTGGAAAGAGTGAAGGGGGCCGAGGAGGTCCGGTGCTGGTGCACCGCCGGCCTCGCCGTGGAGCTCGCCGGTCGGACACGCTGACCCGACTCGATGGTTGATCGATTGAGAGTGTTGAGGGGCACAGACCGCGTCTGGGAGCGGCAGGCCGCCCGGCGCTGCAGTCGCCTGTCTCGTGGTTCGTCCTCGGCCCTAAGTGGCAGGCGGGGCGTCCGATCCTGTCTCCCCATGCTGGCGCCGAGTGCCTGGCCGAGGGAGGAGGTTTTCGTCGTACGCTGTGACCTCGTCGGTCGCACGCGCGTGGATCGCTGGCTTTTGGCTCTCCCGTTCAGTCCGCACGTTTCTGCTCGGTCCTGCTACCGGTCTCGGCGGGGGCGGGG